>NC_133658.1:36471793-36771793 GCF_037893015.1 Macrotis lagotis
TAACATACATAAATAAACTGACTTAGGATGAAATCAACTGGAGGGATGAGTAAGTTCCTACTCTACTGTACATGGATGACTTTGAATGGAATAAAGAAATAAAAGACTATTTATAAAAAAAAGTATATAGCTTTTAGAGTCTGCAAATATATCCTTACCATTTGAGATAAAAATAAGGGAAAACATTGAACAGAAATAATAAAGAGAATCAATTAGTTTAGAGTAAAGAGTAAAGATAGAAGAATCATCAAGTAAAAAGAATAAAAAAGGAATGAGTAAAAAGAGACTCATATCAGAAAACTGTTAACATAAATTTCTGTTAAAATTCCAACATATCTACTTTTTTAAGGAATTGATTCAAATTTGTAAGATAAGCTCCAATTCCAAAATGGAAAATGATCAAGACATACAAGTATTTTTTCATTAAAAAAAATTAATAGTTTCCTGAAACATTACTCAAACTCAGGTAATCAAAGAAATCAAAATTAAACAATTTGGATATAACAACAAATAGTCATTAGGTTAGCAAAGATACTTTAAATCCACAGTTACATTAAAATAGGTACTTTTCAGGTGCTATTTTTCTGAAAAAAACCACATAGCAATTTAAGCGAGTATTTACAAAGCTGTTCATATCCATTGACCCAACTATACAATCTCAAAATTTTATTGCAAGCAAATAAAGCTATCTCTCAAAATTTTTCGCAGCTACTTTTTGCAAATTCATACAATAGAGAAACCCATAGGAGCAGTGATTAGGGTTTATGGTTAAATAAAATAATGCCATATAATCATATCATTGCACCTTTATAATCATAATTTCAAAGTATAAAGAAAAAAGATTATATAAAAATAAGAGAATAAAGAAAGGGGAATTAGCTTGCAAATAAATGCTTCAAAACAACAACAAAACAACACAGTCATAAAAACAACACAGAAAATATCAGAAGGAATCTCAGAAGATAAAAGATCATATTGTTAATATTTTAAGTAATATGCTTATTTAAAAGGGAAAATGAACTTATGAAAGTGAGGTAGAAGCATGCCTGCATAAGATAATCTTCAAAGAACAAAAAAAAGAATACTAGCCTGTATTGAGTCAACAACTTTCTTTGACAGAAGTATATGTGAGTAAAGAGAGGCATAAAAAAAGTAACTTATTTAAAAAAAAAACCTCAGCTCTTTTCAACAGGACAGGAAATTTTAATAAGACCAAGTTGTTCAATATTATCTAAGAATTTGGGGGGGCAGAGCCAAGAGGGCCAAGAAAAGGCAGTGATTCTTCTTTTTTTTAGTTTTTTTTTTACAAGGCAATGGGGTTAAGTGGCTTGCCCAAGGCCACACAGCTAAGTAATTATTAAGTGTCTGAGGACGGATTTGAACCCAGGTACTCCTGACTCCAAGGCCAGTGCTATATCCACTGCACCACCTAGCAGCCCCCAGCAGTGATTCTTCTACGCTTATCTCCAAACCTCTCTGGACATAATAAATAGTAACTCAAAATAAATTCTGGAATGGCAGAATGGGGTGAACAATTTTTCATGCCAAGAAAACTCTGGAGGTTGGTAGGAAAGTTCAATTCCAGCAGGATGAGAATGGAATACAATCCAGCTCAGGCCATGTCAGCATAGATCTGCCCCAGCACAACAGCAGGAGGCCTTGGGAGTGACTGAATTAGCAGCAATACTGGCTGCCTTGGGAGTTATCAGCTCACACATGGTAAGGGAAACAGAAACTGGTCAGAAGGAATGACAGGGTCTATCCTCCCCTGGCACTGGGGGAAGGACTCTCTTGCTTTGCCCATACTTGGATTTGGGTCACAGTTCAAAGTTTCAGAGTGGAAAAGAAGTGCTTCTGGTCCCTCATAGGACAGAAGAGAATAGTAAATACACTTCTCCACAGATTCTACCATCTTGGAAGAACTTACAACTTAAAACTCCTTAGAAGTGTCTATGAAAATAGACCTCTCTATCTTGCAAGTAGAGACCCTACTTTAGCAGAGTTAAAAGTCAATAGGTTGAAAAACTGAGTAAAGAAAAGAAAAAATTCCAACTATAGAAAGTCACTATGGTGACAAGGAAGATTAAAAGAAAAAGTGGTAAGTAAATTCATATGGAGAAATAAAAAGTCAAGAATTTCCAAGGATTCAATGAAAAAAAAGTACAAAAGAAGGTGACTTAGCCCTACCAGATCTAAAATTATATTATAAAGCATCAGTCATCAGAACTGTCTGGTATTGGCTAAGAAATAGAGTGGTGGACTAGTAGAATAGATTAGGTGCAATAGCAGGAAATGATTATAGTAATCTGCTCTTTGATAAACTCAAAGAGTCCAGCTATTGGGATAAAACTTTCTCTTTGATAAAAACTGCTGGGAAAATTAGAAGTTAGTACAGAAGAAATTGAGATCAGACCAACACCTCACACCCTATACCAAGATAAGATCCAAATGGATATAGGATTTAGACATAAAAAAAACAATATTATAAGCAAACTAGAAGATCGAGGAGTTGTTTATCTGTCAGATCTATGGAAAGGGAAGCAGTTTATGACTAAGGAAGAGATGGAGAACATCACTAAAAACAAACTAGATGATTTCGATTACATTAAATTAAAAAAGCTTTTGCACAGACAAAACCACTGTAACCAAAATCAAAAGAAATGTAATAAACTGGGAAACAATCTTTACAACTAGTATTTCTGACAAAGGACTCATTTCTAAAATATACAGAGAACTAAGTGAAAATTAAAAAAAAAGCCATTCCCCAACTGTCAAATGGTCAAAGGATTTGCAAAGGCAATTTACAGATGAGAAGATCAAAGCAATCCATAGTCATAAGAAAAATTGCTCTAAATCATTTCTTATTAGAGAAATGCAAGTTAAAGCTTTTCTGTGGTACCACCTCACACCTCTCAGATTGGCCAATATGACCAGAAAGGACAATGATCATTGTTGGAAGGGTTGTGGGAAA
The DNA here is from genome assembly GCF_037893015.1 of Macrotis lagotis. Classification (NCBI taxonomy): domain Eukaryota; kingdom Metazoa; phylum Chordata; class Mammalia; order Peramelemorphia; family Peramelidae; genus Macrotis; species Macrotis lagotis. Next base: position 36,474,765 of record NC_133658.1, read on the forward strand.
TCTGGGACACTAATACATTGTGGGTGAAGCTGTGAACTCATCCAACATTTCTGGAGAGCAGTCTGGAACTATGCCCAAAGGGCAACAAAAATATGCATCCCCTTTAATCCAGCAATACCATTACTGGGCCTATACCTTGAAGAGATGATGAAAAAGGGTAAAAACATAACTTGTACAAAAATATTTATAGCAGCCCTGTTTGTGGTGGCAAAGAATTGGAAATCAAGTAAATGTCTTTCAATTGGGGAATGGCTTAGCAAACTGTGGTATATATATGTGATGGAACACTATTGTCCTATTAGAAACCAGGAGGGAGGGGAATTCAAGGAAGCCTGGAAGGATTTGCATGAACTGATGCTGAGTGAGATGAGTAGAACCAGAAAAACATTGTACACCCTAACCCTAACAGCAACATGGGGATGATGATCAACCTTGATGGACTCATTCCATCAGTGCAACAACCAGGGACAATTTGGAGTTGTCTGCGATGGAGAATACCAATACCATCTGTATCCAAAGAAAGAACTGTGGAGTTTGAACAAAGTCCAAGGACTATTACCTTTAATTTAGGGGAAAAAACCTGATATCTTATTGTCTGATCTTGCTATCTTTTTTACTTTTATGTTTCTTCCTTAAGGACATGATTTTTCTCTCATCACATTCAATTTGGATCAATGTATACCATAGAAACAATGTAAAGACTGGCAAATTGCATTCTGTGGGGGGGAGGGAAGTAAGATTGGGGGAAAATTGTAAAACTCAAAATAAATAAAATCTTTAAAAAGAAAAAAAAGATAAAAAAAGTGCACTCAGAAGACAACAAAAGTCAAAACTAAACCTAAAGCATCAAAGTAAAATGTAAATTAGTTTCAGATCATGGAAAATCTCAAAAAGAATTTGAAAAATCAAGAGAAGAAGAGGAAAAACTGAGAAGAGAAATGAGAGTGATGCAAGAAAATTGTGAAAAAAAGTCAATAGCTTGATAAAGGAGACACAAAAAAAGTGAAGAAAATAACACCTTAATAATCAGAATAGGTAAAATGGTAAAAGAGATAAAATAATCCAATGAGAATAAGAATGTCTAGAAAAGGAGAAATTGTCAAATTAAAAAAAAAAGACACAAAAATTCACTGAAGAAAAGAACTCCATAAAAAGCAAAAAAATGGGAGCGTGGGGGCATCTAGGTGCCACAGTGAATAGAGTACTGGCCCTGGAGTCAGGAGGGCCTGAGTTCAAATCTGGCCTTAGACACTTAATAATTGCCTAGCTGTGTGACCCTGGACAAGTCACTTAACCCCATTGCCTTAAATAATTAAAAAAACGCAAAAAATGGAGAATTGCAAAAGGGGGGGGGTAGAAAAGCTCACTGAAGAAAATAATTTCTTAAAAATTAGACTTTGGTAAGCAGTAAATAAAACTAAAAGAATGAAAAAGTTAAAGAAAATGTGAAATATTACATTGGAAACAGTTTTAAGAACTCTGACTTAAAATGACCAACAAAGCTACAGTATATGAATCATCTGTTTAGTTTTTAATGTAATCACCTGGATAGCTGTTTCTTGGGATATCTGTCTCTGGCATCCAAAATGCTTCCTTTCTTTCCATTTGGTAGATCACATCTGGTTTGGAAACTGCAAATCCTGTTCATTGAAAAGGAAAAGTGCTAGAATGGTAATTTAAGAATTCTATCTTAAAACAAATTATTTAAATACCCCATCTTACTCTGAGCAGCAAGGTATGGGAATAAAGGTGTAGAATGCACCTTCTATCATCAAGAACACTGATTAACTGATTTTGTATAAAGTCTCTCCTTTCTTCCTCCTTTCCTTCCTCCTTCCTTCTTTTTTTTCCTTCCTTCTTAACCAAGGAGTTCTCAATATGTTCACTGGGGAGAGAAGTAGGATTTTTTTTTTTAAGGTAGTAGGGAGGGAAAGAAGACTGACATCAAATAAAATATCCATAAAATTTTAAAAAAGATAAAAATCCAAAACTAGCTTAAGCTCTTTTTTGGCGGGTAAAAAGTAAACATACTAGGAAGACTCAAGGACAGTACAAATGACCATTGAAGGATAGTCTATGTTATAAGGGAATGGGAGAGTAGGACTTAGGGAAAAATAGTTCATTTGACACACTCCTGGCTTAGACAATGGGAATAATTTGTGGATGACAAAACATACACTGGGATTAAACAGAAAATTTTGGGTTTGAAGCAACATAGAAAATCTAGGACAGGTATGTCCATCCCCCTCGGGACACATCATGCAACCCATGGAATATTTGCTTTTATCCTCATTGATGGTGTAGGTTGTATTATAGTCATGAACAGATACTAAACTCTGTGTGTGGCCTTTGAAGGTGTTAGCTGGGCAATGTGGCTCAGAGGTGCTGCAATGGTGAACAGGCATGACTAGGACAATAATAAATCAACAAGTCAGTTTCCATTCATACTAGTCAAAGACTTGTCTCCCTAGAAACAAGTAGAATAAGTACTTTGTCTCTTGTCTACAAAAGGATTAGGAATAGCTTCCTTTCAGATTAGGAATCTTCCTTTTGTATGCCAAAGATAACGGCTAAAAATCTTGAAAGTCTTCATAGTATATATATCAAGACTTCAAAGAGATAGTTGTTCTTACCCAAAGAGACCAAGTTCCTATAGTTCTCCAGCATCACCTCCCTGTACAATTTTTTCTGAGAAGAATTCAAATGTACCCACTCCTCCTGGGTGAATTCCACAGCTACATCCTTAAATGCCACTGATTCCTGAAATACCAAAAATATTTGGGTTACCCAAGTATAGCTCTGAATGTAATTGAAGTTTAAGTGAAAAGTATTTGACAATATGGATAGTTTCATTCATCTATACGAAACACAGTACAGTGCCTGATACATAGCAGATACTTAAGAATTTCCCATTAGATTGTAAACTCTTTGAGACGAGGGATTATTTTTGTCTTCCTTTATATCCTCAACATTCAACATATTGCTTGGCATATAGATGTTTAATTAACGTTTATTGTTTTCAGTGGTTCCAATGACATCAATTTTACAACCTGCAACTACAGTTCCTACTTTGCCTTCTGAGTTCAAACACCTAATCTTTTTCTACTTGCTAAAATAAAACAATGAAAATTAAATAGTGAAAATAGCTATCAGGTGACCCTAAATCTTCTCTTGCAAGTTAAACAATCTCAGATCGTTTGACCAATCAGCATGACCTCTTTGCCACTAGTTACTTTGCTCTCTCGAAAAAAATTTTTTTAATGTATGCGTGGTACTCATATGTAAAAACAATTCTTAAGGGAATTCTAATGCCAAGATGGTAGAGTGAAGGAACCGCTTAAAGTCCTCCTGAATTTCCCTAAAAATAATATTTAAAAAAAAATTCAGAACCAATTTAAAAACAGAGAAGCAGTTTACTAGCAGTAAAAAAACACAGACCCTTGTCTATCTCACTGGAGTGGGAGGGAAGGCCCTGAGACCCAATTAGGGGCAAAGCAAAGCCTTGAACCCCAGCACAAGAAGCTTCCGACCCTGCAGGAATGAAACTGAATTCTTACATAAAAGCATAAAGTTACAAGACAGGGAAAAAAGACCAAAAACAAACAACAAAAAAACTTGACTATATAGAATTATTTTGGGGAAAAAAGACCATGGCACAAATTTAGAAGATAAGAGTGTCAAAATGACAACATGTGAAGCCTCAAAGAAAATCGTAAATGTAAATTACAAGAAAATGCTGAAAACTATCTTTACATGTAATTGGGAAGAAAGAAAAGAGAAAAAGAAAAAGAAAAATTTAAATGGCTCAAAGACCCAAAGAAAACTTCTGAAAGAGCATAAAAAGGATATAAAAAACAGGGTAGAGAAGCAAATGAAAACTTGGGAAAAGAAATGAGAGTAATGCAAAAGAAACATGGAAAAAAGTCAACAGCTTGGTAAAAGAAAAATTAAGAAATTGCAAAGGATATAAAAAATTCACGAAAGAAAATAACTCCATTAAAAATAGAATGACAAATAGAAAAGGTACAAAAGCTCATTAAGAAAATAATTCCTGGGGGGGGAAGAAAATAATTCCTGGGGGGGGGGGGGCAGAGCCATCTCAGCCAGCAGCTTGGTCTTTCCCCAGCCCTGATCCAGGAACAAGAAGGTGGAGCCTGAGCCTGTAAGCAGGAGCCCCCAGGGCATGAGCCTATTGAGCTGAGGGAGGGGAGTGAAGAGAGACTGCAGAGCTCTGTCCTCTGCCCCTGGAACAGGACTCTGGGGCTCTGACCACATTCAGATCTTGATCCCAGTCTAGGCCCCCCCATAGAACAACAGCCCCCCCCCATAGAACAACAGGGCCCCCCCCACCTCGGCCCCATGGCAGAGGGGGGCGCTTATGGTCATTCACAGACCAGGAGGGAGGACAGAACCTCACACACTGAGACCCTTGTGGGAGTGTCCCAAAAGCTCAGGAAGCACCCCCCCAAAAACAGGCTTAGGCTGGGAAAATGAACAAGCAAAGATACAAGAGGAAAAGCATTGAGAAATATTTTGCAAATGAGCCCAAGAAGGATAAAAATACTCAGTCTGAAGATGAGGAAGCACAAGCTCCTGCATCTAAAGACTCCAAGAAAAACAGAAATTGGGCTCAGGCTATGATAGAGCTCAAAAAAGACTTTGAAAATCAAATGAGGGAGTTGGAAGAAAAACTGGGAAAAGAAAGGAGAGAGATGCAGGAAAAACATGAAAATAGTCAGCAGCCTAGTCAAGGAAATCCAAAAAAATGCTGAAGAAAATAGCATGCTAAAAAACAGCTTAGGTCAAATGGATAAAACAGTTCAAAAAGTTTTTGAGGAGAAGAATGCTTTGAAAAACAAAATTGGCCAGATGGAAAAAGAGATAAGAAAACTCTCTGAGGAGAACAAATCCTTCAGACAAAGATTAGAATTCAGGGAGATTGATAAATTTACCAGAAATCAGGAATCAATACTTCAAAACCAAAAAAAAATGAAAAATTAGAAGAAAATGTGAAATATCTCATTGAAAAAACAACTGATATGGAAAACAGACTTAGGAAAGATAATTTGAAAATTATTGGAATACCTAAAAGTCATGATAAAGAAAAGAGCCTTGACATCATTTTCAAAGAATGACTACAGGAAAATTGCCCTGATATTCTAGAAGCAGAGAGCAAAATAGAAATGGAGAGAATCCACCGATCCCCCTGAGAAAGAGATCCCAAAAAAACAACCCCCAGGAATATTATAGTCAAATTCCAGAACTCCCAAGTCAAAGAGAAAATATTACAAGTAGCCAGAAGGACACAGTTCAAATATCATGGAGCTGAAGTCAAGATCACACAGGACTTAGCAGCAACTACATTGGAAGCTCGTAGGGCTTGGAATACAATATACCGGAAGGCAAAAGAGCTTAGAATGCAGCCAAGAATGAACTACCCAGCAAGGCTGAATGTCCTCTTCCAGGGAAAAAGATGGACTTTCAATGAACCAGGGGAATTTCAAAGGTTCCTTTTGGAATGGCCAGAGCTGAACAGAAGGTTTGATCTTCAGATACAGGACTCAGGTGAAGCATGGAGATTGGGGGGGGGGGGGAATATGAGGGACTTAATGAGGATGAACTGCATGTATAGAAAAATGATACTGATAATATTCATATGAACCATCTCAGTTAATAGAGCAGGTAGAGGGAGTTTCTATAGTTGAAGCACAGGAGAAAGCTGAATTCGAAGATAAAGTATGGTGTAAAAATGGAGCCAATAAGAAAAGGTATTTCATATAATAAGATTTTTTTTTTATTACAATGAGCTATTGCAATGATATGGAAGGGGGGAGGCAAGGGGGAATGAGGGAACCTCATCTGCTCTCATCAGAGATGGCTAGGAGAGGAAACAGCATATATACTCAATGGGGTATAGACATCTGGAGTAAGAAAGAGGGGGGAGCAGGGGGAAGGGGTGGGGATGTGAATAAAGGAGGAGAGGATGGACCACGGGGGGACAGTGGTCAGATATAACACATTTTCTTTTTTATTTCTTGCAAGGGGCTGGGATTGGAAGGCCTGCCTAGGACCATAGGGCCAGGTGGTTTCTGGGCCTAAGGGGTGGTATGGGGGCTCAGGGCTTCTGGGCCCCAGGACCAGGGATCTGTCTGCTGCAACACTCAGTGACCCTACATCAGAGTCAGAGTGAAAGGAGAGAGAAAATAGAGTACATGGTAGTGGAGAAATAAGAAAGGAGGGAGTTGCGATCAGCAATGGCAATGGTGGAAAAATATGAAGTAACTTTTGTGATGGACTTATCATAAAGAATGTGATCCACTCACGACAGACTTGATGGTGTTGGAACAAAAACTGAAACATATTTTTTGTTATTATTATTTGGGGGAGGGTGCAGGGCAAGTTGGGCTGGGTGGCCCATCTGGGGCCATATAGCAGGGTGATCTTTGGGTGTCTGGGGCCGGACTCAGACCCAGGTACTCCTGGCTCAAGGGCCAATGCTCTGTCTGCCATCCAGCCACCCCTACTATTATTACTATTTTATTTTATTTTGGGTCTTTTTTTTTCTCTTCTTTTTGGTTTTTGCAGGGCAGTGGGGATCGGATGGCTTGCATGTCACATGGCTGGGTGATTATTGGGTTTACGAGGCTGGATGTGGACTCGGGTGCTCATGGCTCCAGGGCTGGTGCTTCGTCCATTGCGCCACCTGGCCAAACCTACAATTATTACTATTATTTTTTTTAATTTTAATTTTTTTCTCTCCCTTTTACTTTTTAACCCAAGCAAGTCTATCTATATTCATGGGGGGAGGGGTATTTTGTTTACTTCTAAACAAGTATATTTTATTAATGTAAAGAAAAACATTTGTACAAAATGAGAATAAAAAAATAAATTAAAAAAATAAAGAAAATAATTCCTAGGGGAGCCTAGGTGGAGCAGTGGATAAAGCACTGGCCCTGGAGTCAGGAGTACCTGGGTTCAAATCTGGTCTCAGACACTTAATAATTACTTAGCTGTGTGGCCTTGGGCAAGCCACTTAACCCCATCTGCATTGTAAAAACCTAAAAAAATAAAAATAAAAATAATAATTCCTGGGTGACTAGGTGGTGCAGTGGATAGAGCACCAGCCCTGGAGTCAGGAGTACCTGAGTTCAAATCTGGCCTCAGACACTTTAATAATTACCTAATTGTGTGGCCTTGGGCAAGTCACTTAACCCCACTGCATTGCAAAAAAACAAAAAAAAATTCCTTAAAAATTAGAATTAAACAAGTAGAAGCTAATGACTCCATGAAACTTCAAGCAACAATACAAGAAAACCAAAAGAAAAAAAAAGAAGAAAATACAAAATTTCTCATTGGAAAAACAATTGATATGGGAAAAAAAAGATTAGGAGAGATAACATAAGGATTACTGGACTATTTGAAAGGCACCATCAACAAAAGCCTTCTGGATATCATCTTTTAAGAAATTAGCAAGGAAAACTGTCCCGATATCCAAGAACTGAAAGGCAAAACCAAAATGGAAGGAATCCACAAATCAGCACCTGAAAGAGATCCCTAAGGAAAATTCCAAGAAATATCATAGCCAAATTGTAGCCAGAAGAAATAAGTCAAATATCATGGAGCCACAGTCAAGATTTTACAGGATTTAACAACTTCAACATTAAAGAACATGGAATATGATATTCCAGAACGCAAAAGAGTCAAGATTACAACCAATAAATACCTACGCTGAAACAATGACCTTAATACCTGAGAGGGAAAAAAATGGACATATAACAAAATATAATATGATTCTTTACTAATGATATGATGATATACTTAAAGAATGCAAGGGAATCAATTAAAAATCTAGTTGAAAGAATGAATAACTTTGGCAAACCTGAAGGATACAAAATAATCTAACAAATAATCAGCATTTCTATATATTAACAAAGAAGTCCAGTAGAAGGAAATAGAAAGAGAAATTCCATTTAAGACAACTCAAGATATTAAAAAAGTACTTTTTGAGTCTACATTTCAAGAAAAACCCAGGAAATAAATAAACATAATTACAAAATACTTTTCACTCAAAGTCAGATCTAAACAATTGAAAGAATAATACAAGGCAAAGTAATAAAAATGACAATTTATCTAAATTATTCTATTTATTCAGTATCATACAAACTATCAAAAATTTATTTTATAGAGCCAGAATAGCAATGAAAAAATGTGAAGGAAGATGGTCGAGCTATAACAGCTATAAAGCTATAATGGTAATTAACAATTGATACTTAACCAAAGTAATTAGCTTTGGTACTGGTTAAAAAATATAGTGGTGGGGGTCAGCTAGGTGGCATAGTGGATAAAGCACGGGTCCTGGAGTCAGGAGTACCTGGGTTCAAATCTGGTCTCAGACACTTAATAATTACCTAGTTGTGTGGCCTTGGACAAGCCACTTAACCCTGTTTGCCTTACAAAAAAAAATATAGTGGTGGATCAGTTGAATAAATGAGGTACGCAAGACATTGTGGTAAATGACCATAGTAACCTGGTGTTTGATACATCAAAAGATGTAAACTTTTGGGACAAAAACTGAGAAAATTGGAAAAATAACATGCTAGATACTTGTTGCAGATCATCATATACCAGGATAGGGTCAAAATGGGTAGATGATTAAAATATAGAGAGTGATACCATAAGTAAATGAAGAGAGCATGGAAAAGTTTATCAGCTCAAAGGAAGGGATTTTGATTGTACAGAATTTCAATTTTTTTACATATTAATACCAATGCAACCAAAATTATAAGAAAAGCTGAAAATTTTACAATATCTGACAAAGACCTTCATTTCTCAGATATATAAAGAACTGAGTCAAATTTATAAGCATACAAGTCATTCCCCAATTGACAAATGGTCTAAGGACATGAACAGGTAGTTTTCAGACAAAGAAATCAAAGCTATCTAAAGTCACATGAAAAAAATTCTCTAAATGACAAATGATCCAAGAAATTAAAACTACAAGGTACCATCTTACACCTATTAGAAAGGCTAATATGACTTAAAAGAAAAATGATAAATGTCAGATGGGATGTGAGAAAACTGGGACAATGCACTGTTGGTGGAGTTGTGAACTGTTCTAAGCATTCTGGAGAAAAACTTGGAACTATACCCAAAGGGCCATAAAACTGTGAATACAATTTGACCCAGCAATACCATTACTAGGTCTATATGCTAAAAAAAATTTTAAAAGGGCAAAAGATCCACATTCTTTTTGTTGTAGCTAAATATCAGAAATCAAGGGGAGGCCCATCCACTGGGGAATGGTTGAACAATTTGTGGTATGTGATTGTAAGAGAATATTAGCATGCTATAAGAAAAGTAAGACAGATGATTCCAGAAAAATATACAAAGAGATAGACATTCTGATACAAAGAGTGAAGTGATTAGAGTCAGTAGAACATTGTACATAGTAATAGTCATATTTTATGATGAAGAATTGTGAATGACTTGGCTACTGACAATTTTGGGGCTCTTAATTCCACTTCAAAGATCATAATTCTTTACTAAGAAAACTAAAACCAAGCGATTTTAACTGTTTAACCTTCTCTTCCACCTCTATAGTCCCTACCATGTTCCTGCTTGCTACATTACTTCCTGTCTCCAAACTAGGCTTTTTTTAAAAATGTAAGTAGAATTTTCCAAATTACAGGTAAAAATATTTTTCAATATTCAATTTTATAAGATTTCATGTTTCAAAATTTTTCTTCCTCCTTCTCTCTCTTTCCCCTCCCATGAAGCAAGCAATCTGAAATAGGAGATAGATAGATAGAGAGATAGAGAGATAGATAGATAAATAGATAGATGGATGTATATGTGCAATCATGTTAAATGTATTTCCACATCAGTCATGTTGTGAAAGAAGAAACAGAACAAAAGGGAAAAACAAATCTATCACCTTAGAAGGAAAGTAGAGCAGAAGAAATAAACAAAAGTGGGGTCCTCCACAGACAATCTAAGAAGTCCCCAAAGTCTGAGCCAAGATGGTGGCATGAGAACAGACTTTCCTTGGAGCAATCTGTAAAATATTTCAAAAAATCTTAAAAAAAAAATTATGACTCTAACTAATTAGTCCCCAAGAAGGCCCAAACCTTCAGAGGAGAATCTGAGCCTTAGTGAAGGGTAAACACCTCCAGACTAACTCTTCCAGATCCACAAATTAGAAACCCTGGGGTCGACTGGTTTGGGAGAGCAGCCTAAACCAAATAAGTTTTCACCTCCCAGCAGTGTGGAGTTCTGAAGTTTGAGTCAGAGAGGACTTAAGGACCTTTCAGACATTCCTGGCCTATGGCTGCCTGAAAGAGGAGTTAGCACATGCCTGGTGAGTGAAGTAGAGAGGGGTGAAGACCCTGTTGGCTGGGGGCACCTGCAAAAGGGACTGCAGGGAGCAAGAGCATTTTCAGGATAGCTTAACTGGGGCTCCTGGTCCCAGGAGTGGAGAGCCCTGAAACAGACTTCAGAAAATAAAATAACAGTAAGAAGTACCTGAGACTTGGGGTACTGTCCCCACTCTTGGAACTAGAATTTGGTTATCCCAATAGCTGCTAAAAACAGAGGAAAAGAAAAGAAAACTGAGGAAGCAAACGAGAAAGAATGCAACCACAGAAAGCTACCAAGGGGACAGGTAAGATCAAGAGTCAAATGATTCCAAAATCAAAAAGAGCTCTTGGAAGAACTTAAAAAGAACTTTGAAAATCAAAATAGAGAGATCAAGGAAAAATTAGGGAAAAAAATAAGAGAAATCCAAGAAAATTATGAAAAGAAAATCAAATAGAGAATCAAAATAGAAATAGAGAAATCAAAATAGAGAATCAAATAAAAAAATAGAGTAGAGAATCAAAAACTTAAGAAAGAAAATAAGTCCCTGATAACCAGAATTGGGCAAGGGAAAGCTAATGACATTCTAGGACACCAAGAAATAATAAAACAAAATCAAGCAAATGAAAAATTAAAAGAGAATGTGAAATATCTCATCAGAAAAATAAGTGATTTGGAGAAAAGAATAAGGTGAAAGAAAATAAGATTATTACAGCTACTTGAAAGGTATGATAAAAATATATATAATATTGCAAGAAATTATCAAGGATAATTATGCTGAAGTTCTAGAACAAGAAGGCAAAACAGATAGACAAAAATTCACCAACCCCCACCTGAAGTCAGGAGTATCTGAGTTCAAATTCTTCCTCAGACACTTAATAATTCTGTGACCTTGGGCAAGTCATTCAAACCTACTTCCTTAAATGTGGGTACACAGGCTATTCTAACAGCCATGATACAAATCATCTCCAAGTAAAACCACCACCTGGACAATCTCAGGAGCTGGCAAGCTGCCCTGAGAGATAAGGTGAGCTGTAGTCCTTGGGAGCTGGACATTCTGCCCCACTGACCATGGGCACTAGACACAGATGTGCATTATCATCTCTTCCCTAATGTACCCCCCCATCCTGTAATGCAAGACGCTGCACGTATACAACGCTTGCACCCCCATTCCCTCATTATTCTTTGTTCTACCCTGGAAGACCTAACAGTATCTATGTAATAGCTAAGCAGTAATAAAATTGAGCTGGAGGCATAAGGCAGTAGTGGCTTGACTCATTCTCAGTTCCCCTCTGGGAGGGAGGTCGCCACTGTGGGCCCCAAGGAAGCAAGCCACAACTCTTAAATAAAAAAAAAAAAATTTTAGAAATTTTAAATAAAATAGGGGCGGCTAGGTGGCATAGTGGATAAAGCACCGGCCCTGGAGTCAGGAGTACCTGGGTTCAAATCTGGTCTCAGACACTTAATAATTACCTAGCTGTGTGGTCTTGGGCAAGCCACTTAACCCTGTTTGCCTTGCAAAAAAAATTTTTTTAAATAAAATAAAGTAATAAATAACAGAAGGGCAAATGAAGTCCAATTCAACACACTTGTATTCTTTTCTGAATATAGTCTAAAATTTCCTTATTCTGCCTCCTAAATAAAAAAATTCCTATGATAAGCTTATCTCAATCTGAAGTACTGTTTTTAAGTAAATCTTTATTCTACACTAAAATTAAACCAATTTCACAGACTGATACCTCAAACTTCAGGTTTAGAGGTTGGCTAGTTGAAACTTCCTTAAGCTTGGCAAATTTCTTTTTTAATTCTGAACTGTGATATAATTTAAGATCACAAAATTTTTATTTTAATTTCTCCTACACTATTCCCCACATTTTTCTTATTTTAATACTTCCCTGAATCTCTATTTCACTGAATCACACCAGAACATATGTAATGACTAATAAGACAGTTCTTAAAAAGTAAACTTCAGTTTTAAATTAATTCCTACTTATTTTAAAGGTTCCTTTTAAGGAATAAGTTATCTGTGAATTTTGTTGTTGCTGTTTTCATTAAACATACAATTTGCTAGTACCTCACATAAGTTCATCAAAAACCTTTATAAAGACATCCAAATTATAATTTAGAAATGAAAGAAACCTGATTATTCCATTTTCACAAATTTAGTTTCCAATTTTTTTAATCTTAGTTTTCAATTAATTTTTGTATCTATCTTTCATCTCATCGATCTCCAACATAGTCAGTGTTGAAAACAAAGATTTTTTTAAGCCTTTTTTTTGAAAGTCTATTGCTTTTTTTTATAGCCTATTTCTTTTGGTTGTTCATGCCAAAAGAAAAGGCATAGGTAAAACACCTATAAGCTATGGTTTAGCACAAGGTACAAATAGTATAACACAGACACATTTCCATTCTTTTAAAGATTTTGCTATCTTAAGGATCTATCTAAAGAACCCACCATTCCGAGACTTCATTTCAACATTTACAGACATATAACATGACACAACATTCAATCAGTCTAAATTTCTCCTAAGATTTTCTAGAGATTTTGAAGACAAGATCTTCCCTGTCTCCTCTATTAAGTCTAGAACTTATGGTCATTTTGTAGCAGGGGTACTGCTGTCAGCTACAATAATTCTTCTGATTCTAAATTAATGCTTTTAGAATCTTATCAATAAAACAAATAATTTAGTAACAATACAAATTACTTTAGTCTAATTTGCCAATTCATCCATTTAAATTACACTTTATAATTAAAACAAATCCCTAATACATGGAAGAGTTAAAGTTCTATTCCTCTAGAGAAAAGAAAAACTGGGAATGATGAAGGATTTAGTAATAACAACAGTTCATTTGTTCTAAACTGATTTTGGGAGACTGTTCAATAAAATAACTTTCTAAGCAATCAAAAGTTCCATGCTTTGGCCAAAACACTCCTCTAAATCCTTTGTATCCTCAAACCAAACTTTTCACAGCTTAACAGCTCTTTCTTTAGTCATTTCCCCTGACAAGGAGTCCACCCTTATCCAAACTGGGATCCTGTAGAGTGCATCTCTCCTCCTATGCCTAAGCTCATCTCTCGCACTGGTGTCCCTGACCAGGAGTGACACTCTTTGGAGAATTTCCCCTTAATTTTGTCTAGATTCTTGAGGTACCTCCTTTTGGCTTATTCTATCTGAGAAGCTTCCCAAATGAAGGTGCAAGAGATTCAGTTATGAACTGAGGGAAGTATCTTCCACACACCCAAGGCTCACTTATATGGGCATCTTTCCTGCAACTAAAAATGTGATGTTCAGAAATTTGTTTTGGCAAATTTTCCAAAACTTCCAATTCTTAATTTCTAGACTTAACCTTTAGGGTCCTGAGACTAGTCAACTAGGGCCTCAACGTCATGTATAAGTGAATATATAGGAGCAGCTAGGTGGGGCAATGGAGTACTGGCCCTGAAGTCAGGAGCTACCTGAGTTCAAATTCTACCTCAAACACTTAAAAATTACCTAGCTGTGTCTGCAAGCAAGTCACTTAACCCCACTGCCTTCCAAAAAAAACAAAAAAAAAAGTTTTTAAATAAATTTTAAAAATTTCAAAAAATAAGTGAATATATAGCAAAATTTATACCTACTTTCCCTTAAAATTTCCTGAAAATTTAGCCCTGATCTTCAATGACTGATTTAAGTGAAAGGAGTCTTTTTCTTTCTTCATCTCTACAAAACCAAAATTAGTTTTCTTTCAGGGTAGAAGAGGGTGGAATTCCAGGGTGGTCACATGCCTTGACACCGTACTGTTGAAGGACATGTGGAATGTGTGCACATGCAAAACAAATCAAGATCCAAAAGACCCTTTAAGATGAATAGTTTTGGTTGCAAAGAACTCAGCAGGTATCATATCCAAATAGCAGCCCTAAATGAAACAAGGCTGGTAAATGAAGGACAGTTTACTGAAGTCAGATTTTTCCAGAGTGGCTGCATTGAAGGGGAGCACCATGAAGCTGGGGTAGGCTTTGCAATTAAAGCTAATCTAGTCATCAAGCTAATATGCCTACCAAAAGGAGTGAATGACAGGCTCTTGACAATGAGATTGCTACTTTCTGGAAAACACCACACTACCATCATCATCATCATCAGTAGCTATGTACCACCACGACAACCTCTGATGAGGTAATAGAAAAATCTTATGGAGACCCTTAACATCAATGTACAAAAAGAAAAAAGCTTATAATTCTTGGTAACTTTAATGCTAGAGTAGGCTCAGACTACCAGACAAAGCAAGGAGTCCTTGGGAGAAATGGAGTTGGAAACAGTAACAGCAATAGACACCTACTACTGAAGACTTGTACATCTCATAACTTTCTCATCATACAGTTTTCCATTTACCTGGATGGACCCTTGCAGCAAACTTTGGCATCTAATAGACTGTGGATTGTAAGGGAACGAGTCAGAAAGGATGTGAGAATGACAAAGGTAATGTGTGGTACAGAGGACTGATCACAGACTCATCCTCGCCAAGCTAAATATTTACATTAAACTGAAGCAGTAGCCCCAAGGCAAAAAGAATTAATGTCAAAAGATTAGAGTGCTTTTATGAGCAAGAACAGCATGTTGCTAACATGGAGAGAAAGTTAAGCTGACACACAGTTGACAACAATGGAACAGAAAAGGAGTGGGCAGCTTTCAGAGATTAGGTGTAAGCACTGCATTAGCTCATCTGGGTCAGAACTAGTTTGATGAAAATGATGGAGAAAGACAGAAGCTACTAAATGAAAAAAACAATAACTCCAGAGTTTACTGGCAGGAAAATTCATTCATTTCTAAAGCAACATTTAATTCCATCAAAAGTAGTTGTACACGTGAAGCTTAGAGAGATGCAAGACTCTTAGCTCAGTAAGAAAGCAGATGAAATTCAGTTTTATGTGAACAGTAATTATCCAAAGTGCATTTAAAATGCCCTGAAGGCTATTTATGGGCCAAATATTAATGATACATCTCAACTACTGTGTTGATAGAGCCACGCTGATTGGTGATAGGGACATGATCCTAGAGAGGATGGACTGAACACTTCCATAGTGTTTTTAACAGACTATCATCAATCAACGTGGAAACCATTGACTGTTTACCTCAAGTTTACGTCAATCCATCCCTGAAGTTCAATGGAAGGGAGGTTTTGTGCCATTAGGTTCCTTTCAAATGGCATAGCACCAAGTGATAATTCTATTCCAGTTGAGATTTACAAGGTGGGGAGTCCACTGCTCATACAAAAGCTGACTGAAATGTTCTGGGTTATATGGCACGAAGAGGTTATCTATCAGGAAGGAGTTCCAGGAAACCTCCCTTGTCCATCTCTATAAAGATAAAGGAAATAGATTGTCCTGTGACAATCACAAGGATCTCTCTCTCTTAGTCATTGCTGGTAACATTCTTACCAGAGTCCTTCTCAATACCCTGATCCTTCACCTGGAAAATGGTTACTTACTTTTGAGTATGGCTTCAAAAACGGTCAAGTAATAGTTGATATGTTTTTTTCTGCCTAACAACTTCAGGAGAGAAGGACTTCCAGCCAAGATGGTGGAGAGAAGACAGGCACAGTTCTAAAGTCTCCTGAACTTTCACCATCTATGATATGAAACAAACCTCTTAACAGAAATCTGATCCACAAAATCCAGTAAGAAAAGCTAGGAGAAAGAACATCTACCTCAGGATTTGTTTTCCTCCATCCTGGGTGAGTCCTGGCGCAGAAGGCGGATCAGCCAAGGATCAACCTGATTAGCAGTGGGGCTCCAGCCGGGGAGCCTGAGGGCCCGAGAGCCAGACCTGCTTGTTCAGCAGCGGGGCTAGACTGGGGAGACTTGGGTCAACTAGGGAACAGCGGCATTGGTGTTGGCGCTGACCTTCTGGAGCTTGCCGACAGGGCTGGGGGGAGAGTTCCTGTGCAGGAGAGCTGTGGACATCATCCCTGGCCTCCTCTGGTCTGAGGAACTCCAAGTCCAGGCCTCCATTGAAGCTGAGGCCTCTTCCCACAACAAACACAATGACAGACCTTCTGCCCTATGTACAGGTGTGTAAGCCGAAGAACCAGCCCAACTGACAATATAGAGAGGGATGACCTCACCCGAAGGTAGAGCCCAACATTGATTGAAGACAAAAGTATTTAACAGCTTCAATCACTCCCTCCAGGCTAAGGAGAAAGTCTCAATCAAGGTCACAGACACGCCAGAGAAAGCAACCAGCACCTCCTACTGGTCAGCCGGAGAAATTACACTCAGTGAGTAAATCCTCTAGCACCCCTACTTGCCAGCTGGAGATATTGCACACACTGAGTAAAGCCTCTAGGGATCCAACAACTTCAGCAGAAATGCCAGAACAGAATCTGTATATAATGTTTATAGATCTGACAAAGGCCTGTGATTTCATCAGTAATGAAGGCTTACAGAAAATTCTGTCAAAATCTGGTTGCCTGAAGATGTTCAGTAGCATTATATATCAATTTCATGACAGCATGCATGCCCAGATTCTGGAGAGAAGGCAATGCTCTCATGATTTTCCAGTTACCAATAGAGTAAAACAAGGATATATCCTTGCTCCCATTTTGGCCTAACAATTAACACCAATATAACAAATTAGCACCACACCATCCATATATGGAACCACGGGTTACAGCAAATGGAGAAGTTTTGAACACTGTGGAACACATTGATAATAAGGTTGACACATGCATTGCCAGAGCTAGTTAGCTGTGTTTGAGAGATTCCAAGAGAAGAGTGGGACAAATGAAACCATTGTAACCAAGATAAAAAGAGAAATGTAGTAAATTGGGAAACAATTTTTACAACTAGTTTTTCTGACAAAGGACTCATTTCTAAAATATATAGAAAACAAATCAAATGTATTAAAAAAAAAAAACCAAGCCATTTCCCAAATGGCAAATGGTCAAAGGATATCCAAAGGCAATTTTCAGATGAAGAAATCAAAGCTATTTAAATCATATGAAAAACTACACTAAATCATTCATTAGAGAAATGCAAATTAAAGCATCTCTGAGGTACCATCTCACACCTCTCAGATTGGTCAATAAGACCAGAAAGGATAATGATCAATGTTGGAAGGGTTGTGAGAAATCTAGGACACTGATGCATTGCTGGTGGAGTTGTGAACTGATCCAACCTTTCTGAAGAGCAATTTGGAATTATGCCCAAAGAACAATGAAAATGTGTATCCCCTTCAATCCAGTAATACCACTATTAGGTCTGTATCCTAGAAGATATCATGAAAGAAGAGATCATGAAAAAAAGGATAAAAAACCCCATATGTACAAAAAATATTCATAGTAGCCCTGTTTGTGGTGGCAAAGAACTGGAAGTTGAGTGAATGTCCATCAACTGGGGAATAGCTGAACATATTGTGGTGTGTGTGTGTGTGTGTGTGTGTGTGTGTGTGTGTATTATGGAACACTATTGTTCTATTAAAAATCAGAAAGGATAGAATTTCAGAGAGGCTTGGAAAAACTTGCATGAACTGATGCTGGGTAAGATGAACAGAAGCAGGAGAACATTATACACGTTAACAACAACATGGGGTGATGATCAACCTTGATGGACCTGCTCACTCCATCAGTGCAATGATCAGGGACAATTTTAGAGGATCTATGATAGAGAATGCCATCTATATTCAGAGAAGTAACAGTGGGGTTAAAAGGAAGACCAAGGATTATTATCTTCAATTTTTAAAGAGCTGTCATATATATATATATATATACATATATATATATTACATAATTTCACTTACTTTAATACTTTCTTTCTTCCTTATGAATCTGTTTTTTCTCTCAACACATTCAACTTTGACCTATGCATATCATGGAAACAAATGTAAAGACTACCAGATTATCTTCTGTTGGGGGTAAGAGGGGAGGAAAGGGAAGGGGAAAAAATTGTAAAATACAAAAATCTTGCAAAAAAAATGATTGATATAAACAACTATTGCATATAATTAGAAAACAAATAAAATATTTATATAATTTTAAAAAAGAAGAGTGGAAGAGAAGAGGTATTAGACTGACCACCACATCAAAGGTCTATAGAGCCACTGTGTTGATCTCATTGCTGTATGCCTGTGAAATCTGGAAGTCTGCTAACATCATGCCAGGAAATTGAATTGATTACATTTAAATTGTCTTAAGAAAATTCTGAAGATCACCTGGCAGGTCCTTTCTCTAGTCAATCTACCAAGCATTCAAATGTTACTACAGAGAGTGCAACTCTAAAGACCTGGCCACACTGTTGTGAATGCCAAATGTATGCTTGCCAAAACCACTATTTTATGAAGAATTCACTCAGAGCAAGCACCCAAGTCAAAAAAAAAAGCAATAAAGAACACTCTAAAGGTCTCTCTTAAGAGAGAACTTTGGAATTGGTTGTACAGCATGGGAGACATTGGCACAGGACAACTCAGTCAGGTGTGCCTTCATCAAAGAGAGTGTTTCAATTTATGAACAAGATAAATTGGAAGAAGTTCAAAAGAAACATGACATGAACAAGTTGAGAGAATCTATTCCTGGTGTTCACATGGACTATTTGTGCCCTCCTGCTTTAGACATTCTGAGCTTTTATTGATCTGATGAGCCACAGTTGGAAACACTATGACTTGTTAGACAAACAAAATGATGTCGTTTTGGTCTCCTTCAATAATGTAGGGCAAGTACCAGTCAAAACCTATTTTCCTTTACAACTTTCTGAAAATTTAGCTCTGAATGTCAGTGACTGACTTAATCCGGAGTAAATGTAAGTGAAAAGGGCCTTTTACTTTTCTCATCTCTGAAAAAAATCAAAATGAACCTTCTTTAAAGTCAGAAGAGGGGGAGTTTGTTTCCAAGGTGGTCACATATTGACAGTTTACTAATGAAGCAGGGACTCACTCCCCTAAGACTATTGGTTCTAGCCCCAAATTATTGCTCTCTCCAGGTGGTGTCAGAACACCCCAGTCAGGAATCATTCTCCATGCTCCACCCATTCAGGGACTCATCAGAGGACTCTCCAGATGGGTTCCTTGTCCATTGTGAGTCACTGAAAGTTCAACCAATCTGAGATTTCTCTACTGATGATAAAAATGATTTAATCACATCTTGTTAAAAGAATTTAAAGGCAAAAAATCTATTTAAGCCCTGTCAATAGGAAATTTTAAAATTAGCGAGGTGACTAACTGACTAAAAATGAGGAACAAGCAATTGCACTTCGGGATCTCCCTGATCTTAACAAAATGAAATTAAGAAAAATGGGGGGGGGGGATCACCTATACTTAAAAAAGTTGAAATTTTGACCTCATAATTTTTATAAATATAGAATGCTTTTAGAGTTTATATAAATTCAGACATACTAATCACAAATTCAAATAGTTCCTCTTAGACCAATAGGGTACTCTTCTAAAAGAAAATTAATTTAGAGTAAGTTAAGGCAAGCTTATCAGTCTTGAAGAGACTTACGTTAGGTACAAAGAATGTGGATACTAACAGTAAAGGGAGTTCAACCTTCCAGGGCTAGTGTCTGGGGGAGAGTTGAAAATTTAACTTAACATTTCCTTTTTGGATTCCTTGCAGGGACCAGCCAAGAAAAACTGAGGTCCCTTCTTAGGGCGCCATTAATGTGAGAATTAAAATTATTCCACCCACAATAAAAGAAACTGAGGCAGAGCTTTGAACCAATGACACTTTGATAAAAGGGTCCATTGTACCTTTCTCATGATTTGAAATTACTCCCCTTTTCTAGGGTCCTATATTTATATGTTTGGAAACCATAAGCTGCCTGGGCATTCTAAATAAGACTGTTCGAAACACAGAATCCTATTGGTTGACAAATGACCATAAGCTAAAAAAAGCAAAAATGATATGTTAGCAGGCCACAAGTTGGGTGGAACAAGGAATATTATAACTAGTTGGTCAAAAGATGGTCACTTGTTCATACTGGACAAGAAAGAATAGTTGGGAGGTTCAAAATTAAATTGGAGAACTTTCCTTGTAATTTGAGTCACTTTTTCCACATTGGGCTTGATCACCATAATAAGGAAAAACAAGAGGAAAGGTCTCTGTTTGCTTCTTATGATTACACAAGTGATCTTACAATTTGCACTCACAGTATACAGAACTTATAATCACTACCCCTATGAAATCGTAGCAAATTGACTGATAACAACTAGAGCAGAGTAAGGGTCCAAATGAACTACTCATATTGTATAGTTTTTCTTGAAACAGAAATGTATTGTTTGATATTGAATTTTTTTTATATACAAGACAATGCTCTTTGTTTCCCTTTCTTGCTTTGTATTTAAATTTAAAATGAATTAAAAATTTGCCAAAAAATACACACTCTCAGTGATATACAGAAATCTGTTTTATCCAATATGAAAGGAATGTGGGAAGGAAATATGAAAAAAAAATAGTGAGAATGATAAGAGGTAGAGCTGATTAAGGAAGGAGGTAATCAGAAATAAAAAAGACCTCTAAAAAGGGATAGAAGGTATAAAAGGTACAGCTGATTAAGGAAGGCAGTAGTCAGAAGAAATTGTTTTTTGGCAGATTGATAGGGTAAGAAAAGAGAGAGAAGAATAAAAAAAGAAAATAGGCTAAGAGGGAAAAACATAATTGAGAATCATAAATGT
Source organism: Macrotis lagotis (assembly GCF_037893015.1). Lineage (NCBI taxonomy): Eukaryota > Metazoa > Chordata > Mammalia > Peramelemorphia > Peramelidae > Macrotis > Macrotis lagotis. Next base: position 36,495,758 of record NC_133658.1, read on the forward strand.
GAATATGAGTGGAATCAACTCACTTAAAAAACAGAAATAAGATGGAAAATGGATTAGAAACTATAATCTAACAATTTGTTGCTTACTAGAAAAATACCTGGGGGGGAAAAAAAGATTCTCACAGAGTTAAATAAGGGTCTAAAAGTAGAGTCTATTGTGCTTTAGCTGGAGTAGGTAAGGGTAGCAATCAAGATTTAAGATAAAGCAAAAATAAACTTTGCTAAACAGTATGATGACCTATGAAGTATTATCAATATTAAACACATATTTCACAAAAGGCATAGAATTCAAATTCTTTTTAGGTTTTTTTGCTAGGCAATGGGGTTAAGTGGCTTGCCCAAGGCCACACAGCTAGGTAATGATTAAGTGTCTGACACCGGATTTGAACCCAGGTACTCCTGATTCCAGGGCCAGTGCTTTATCCACTGCGCCACCTAGCTGCCCCTGGAATTCAAATTCTTAAAGGAAAAACTAAATCATTTAGGGGAGAAAAGAGCAAAACTAAAAGCAAAAACTAAAAGTAGTAATAAAATTCATCTGGAAAACAAAAGGTCAAGAGTAGCAAGGGAATTAATGAAAAAAATGCAAAGGAAGGTGGTCTAGCCATACCGGAATAAATGGATTTACAAGTGAATCTAAACCAAACATTTAAAGAACAATTAATTTCAATACAATATAAAATATGGAAAAATTGGACTCCTACCAAAATCCTTCTAAGACACAAATCTGGCGCTGGTACCTAAAGCAGGAAGAGTTAGAACAAAGAAAAAAATTATAGCCCAATCTCCCTAATGAATTTTTTTTGTAGATTTTTGCACGGCAAATGGGGTTAAGTGGCTTACCCAAGGCCACACGGCTAGGTAATTATTAAGTGTCTGAGGTTGTATTTGAACTCAGGTACTCCTGATTCCAGGGCTGGTGCTCTAATCACTGCATCACCTAGGCGCTCCCTCCCTAATGAATATTGATGAAAAAATTGTTAATGAAATATTAAAAAAGAGATTAAAGCAATTAGTCAGCAAAATAATACAACTATGACCACATAGGACTTACATTAGAAATGCAGGACTAATTCAGTATTAGGAAAACTAACAGCATAATTGACCATGACAACAAAAAAACTAACAGAAATCATACGATTATCTCAATAGATACTGGAAAAACTTTTGACAAAATACAGCATGCATTCCTATTAAAAATATTGGAGAGCATAGGCATAAATGGACTTTTCCTTAAAATAATAAGCAGTATTCCACTAAAATCGTTTAGCAAGGATTCTATGTAATGGGGATAAGCTAGAAGCCTTTGCAATAAGCTCAGCAGTAAAACAAGCATGGTCATTATCACCACTAGTATTCAATATTGTACTGTTTCTAAGTCTTATTCAATATTTTTAATCAAAAATTGGTTTCTTAGATCGAACTAAGAGTTATAAAATCAGAATGCTGTATCTGGGTATAAAAACCTGTCTCCCCCATCTGAATGTTGACTTATATCAATGCTACCTGGTCAGCTTTGTAATAACACCAATAAATTCCTTTACCTTAGTCAACAAATCACAAGGTAAGTGATATCTGGGATGAGGAGGCAGAAATCCTATATTTGTTTGTAAACATTTTCTCTACAGTCTAAATGGGATTCTTATCAATAGGAATTTGAAGCAAATATTAAAACTTATAAGAGGATCATAATGTAGAACTATGTCATCTGTATGAAATCTCATTGGTTGCCTAACTCAGTTTTATGATTCTTTTTTTATGAATAAAATGCCCCCAAAATTAGAGTTGGAATTAATTCCACCCATAAGTTTGGTAAAATCCTAGAGAAAATCAATGATAAAGCTTTTTTGTTATTTTAAACCTAAGAAAATTATATTTGTCAACTAGAAAGGTAAGCTTTAGCAATAAGAAAAAGGAACCAAAGAAATTAGATAGGGAATGAAAAAACTATAATTCTTGGCATTTATTCTCTAGAGAATAAACTAAAAAACTATTTGAAACAATTAGCAACTTCAGAAAAGTTGAATGATCTAAAATACTCAAGTTAATCATCAGTATTTCTATATGTTATCAATAAAATCCAGCAGCAAGAGATAAAAAGAGAAATTTCATTTAAAATAACTGTGGACAATATAAAATATATAGCAGTCTACCTTCCAAGACAAGGAACTATAGGAACACAAGTAGAAAATGCTCTTCACACAAATAGATATAAACAAATGAAAAATATCAGCTGTTATGGGTATTCCAAGCTAATATAATAAAAATGACAATTTCTCCCAAATTAATACACTTATTTAGTGTCATCACAATCAAACCACCAAAAAATTATTTTATAAAAGCAGAAAAAACAAGAACAAAATCCATCTGGAAGAACAAAAGGTCAATAACATCAAGGGAATTAAGGGGGGGATGAAAAGGAAAGTGACCTAGTCTCTAAAATTAAAATATTAGGCAGCAATCATCAAAACTACTTGGTCCTAAGAAGCAGAGTGGCAGATCAGTAAAATAGATTAGGATTATAAGAGATGATTGTAAATGACTACAGTACTCTACTGTTTGAAAAATAAACCCAAAGATTCCAGCTTCTGAAATAAGAATACATTATTTGACAAAAACTGCTGAGAAAATTGGAAAATAGATGGCAGAAGCATACAAACATTTCATCTGTTATAGTAAGATAAGGCTGAAATGGGTACATGATTAAGACATAAAGGGTGATACAATAAGCAAATTAGGAAAGTTTACTTGTCTGATCTGTGGAGAGGGGAAGAATTTATGACCAAACAAAAAATAGAGAACATTATGAAATGCAAAATGGTTAATTTTGATTACATTAAATTAAAAAGGTTTTGCACAAACAAAACCAATACAACCAAGATTAGAAGGAAAGTAGAAAGGTAGGAAAAAATTTTTACAGCCAGCATTCCTTATAAAGGTTTCATTTCTCAAAATATATAGAGAGAACTGAATCCAATTTATAAGAATACAAGTCATTCCCCAATTGATAAAGAGTCAAAGGATATGAGCAGCCATTTTTCAGATGAAGAAATTAAAATTTCTATTATCTAATGAAAGAAATGCTCTAAATTACTATTGATGAGAAAAAAAATAAAACAACTCTTAGGTACCACCTCACACCTAACTGATAGGTTAATTGACAGAAAAGGAAAATGGTAAATATTGGAGGAATGTAGGAAAAATGGGACACTCATGCTTTGTTGGGAGAATTGTGAACCAATCAACATTCTAGAGAGCAACTTGGAACTATGCCTAAAATTCTATAAAACTGTGTATACTCTTTCATCCAATAATACTACTACTAGATTTTTATCTCAAAGAGATTATGAAAAAGCAAAGGATTCACATGTACAAGAAATAGTAGCTGTTTTTGTTTTAGCAAAGAATTGGAAATTGAAGGGTTACTCATCAATTGGGGAGTGGCTGAACAAGTTGCGATATATGATTATAATAAAATACTATTGTGCTATAAGAAATGAGGAACAAAAACTGAAAAAAACTGGAAAGACTTACATGAACTGATATTGAGTGAAGTAAACAGAACCAAAAGAACAAAGTACAGAGTTATCAGCAGAACTGTATAATAATCAACTACGACAGACTTAACTATTCTCAGCAATATAGTGATCCAAGACAATTACAAAAAAAATATGTGATGAAAATGCAATGCATATCTACAGAAAGAACTATGGAGTCTAAATGCATATTGAAGCACACTATTTTCACTTTTTAAAAATTTGTTTTCCTCTTTTTTCTGATTGTTCTTTCACAACATGATTAATATGAAAAACATGTTTAACATGATTGTACTTGTATAATCTATGTCAGATTGCTTGCTGTCTTGGGGAGGCAGGAGATAAGGAAGAAAGGGAGAAAAATTTGGAACTCAAAACCTTACAAAAATGAATGTTGAAAGAAAACTATCTTTATATGTAATTGGAAAAAATGCTATTATTAAAATTTTTTGCAATTCCCAATTAAACATAAAATACATGTTGGATACTTAGGGGTAAACTGGAAAATAGTATGGCAAAAATTAGGCAGACCATCATCTCATACCGTAAATAAGGTCAAAATGGGTACAAGATTTAGACATTAAGGGTGATATCACAGGCCAATTAAGAGAACCAAATAAGAGAGAGTATTATATATTATAAAATGTGTGTAATTGAAAAAATAAATTTAAAAAATCCAATAGAAATGTGGAAACTTAAAGGAGTGATTGATAAAACTGAAGGAAAAAGTCACTTGGCTAATACAAAAAATTAAGATGGTTAAATGAAAAATAAATAATACAGTGGTTAATCTGTTTTTTCTTTAAAAAAGTATCAAAAATGAAAAGGGTAGCTCCATCAACAATGAAGATGAAATTAAAGCCATTATTAGGAGATATTTTGTCTCCAAATGTATTAATCTGACAATCTAAATGAAATTTATGAATTTTCACAAAATGGCAATCCAACAGATGAATAAAAAGTAGTAATAGAATTGTTAAATAACTCTAGCTTAAAAAAGGTAATGAAACATGTCATAAATTCACTCTAAAAGAAAAAATCCCCATGTCCAGATGGATTTTAAAGTGAATTCTAACAAGCTATTAATGAACAATTAATTTCATACAATATGAATTATGTAAAAAAAAAGGGTAATGAAAGAATCCAAACAAATTTCTTATACACATATGTTTTGGTAACAAAACAAGGGAAAGCAAAAATGAGAAAGGAAACAACAAAACCAATATCCCTAATGAATATCAAGGCAAAAATTTTAAAGATAATATTAGTAATAAGAATCCAAAAATGGTGGCAGCTAGGCGGGGTAGTGGATAAAGCACCGGCCCTGGAGTCAGGAGTACCTGGGTTCCAATCTGGTCTCAGACACTTAATAATTACCTAGCTGTGTGGCCTTGGGCAAGCCACTTAACCCCATTGCCTTGAAAAAACACACACACACACACACACACAAAAGAAAATACAGTATCCATTCTTAATTTTAAAAAAAATCTATAAGAAAGCAAAGGAATAAATGAAGCTTTTCTTAATATAAGTAGTATCTATCAAGATCCAAGAGAGATCAGGGGTGAAGCAAGGATGACCATTATCAAGTTTTATTTAATATTGAACTAGAAATGCTAGCTATAAGAATGACAGGAAAAAGAAATTGAAGGAGTAAGGCAATGGGAACAAAACTTATACTTTACAGATAAGATGAAGACATACTTAAGAGAACTCTAGAAAATCGCCTAAATTGGAACAATGAAGAAAAAGACCCACATTAAGTCATCGACATTTATATTTCCAATAAAATTCAGAATAAAGAGCTAGAATGAAAAAATAACGTTTTGAATAACTGCGAACAGTATAAAATATTTAGGAGTCTCTCTGCCTGGACACACCCAGGACCTAGATGAGCCCAATCAAATACATTTTTCACTCAAAAATATGTATATTAAATAAATAGAAAAATATCAACTACTCGTGGGTTAGATGACAATTCTCCCAAAATTAATTTAGTTATTCAGGCCCAGACCACGCCACTATAGAATTTTTTCCTATACACTTAGGCAAAATAGCAAGATTTATCAGAATAAATTTTACAGTAAAATTCTGGAATGAAAGCCTCATTTCTCAAACATACAGGATACTGAGTCAAACTTATAAAAGTCATTTCCCAAAGCAAATACAGTTAAAGAATATGAAAAGGCACTTTTCAAAAAACCCCATCAATAATTCAATGGAAAAGCGCTCTGAATCACGACCAGACAAGGGCAACTTACAACTGAACTGACCAGGGGAAGGAAAATCTGGGCAAGCTTGTGTGAGCCTAGGCAACAGCGGGAGAGCGTCCTGCAGCGGCGGCGGCATTAGGAAGCGTCAAGTGCAGCGGATGCGGGAGGGAGGCCGCCGGCCTGCCCGCTGCCCCGGCGCCCGGCGGGGGGCGCATCCCGGTGCGCGCCCTCTCCGCGGGCCGTGGGGGGCTCCACACTAGGCCCGGACTCAGGTCGCGCCACTCCCCGGTACTCACGCTCTCCAGGACCGGAAGGTTCGGGGCGCAGCGGCCCGGCGGGCCTCGGGCCCGAGGCGGCAGAGCCGCCAAGCTGCGGGGCCCGGCCGCCGGCACGGGCGCCATGCCCGCCTCCTCGGGGCTCGCGTCTCCCGGCCGCGGGTCCTGCGGGGAAAGAGGGGCCGTGAGCCGCGGCGTGGGCCGGGGTCCCGCGGGGCCGGGGAGGGGAGCCCGCACACCTGCAGCTCGGGGCGCGCCGCCTGGGGGCGGGGCCCGGGAGGAGCCGGGGCCACTGCGCAGCCGCGGGTGCCCGGAGGCGGAAGGGCGGGGGCGGAGCGACTGAGGCCGGAGGTCGGGGCAGCCCGGGTCAAGGGTCGAGGGCGTGTCTGAGTGCGGGGCTGGACTGGCTCCACGGGAGACCCCGCGGCCCACCCACATCCCGCCGCCCCGGCGAGCGCTGCTTCCCCGCCCGCACCGCGCAGGCCTCGGCTTACCAAGCTGCAGGCTGCACCGCAGGGAAACTGCCACAGCAGATCTGGGAGAGGCTCAAGGAGGGAGGGGCGGAAGTGACGTGGGACGGCCCGGTCCGGGAACACAGCCTTCTGGGAATCGTAGTCTAGAGCCGGAGGGGCGTGGTGCGCATGCCTGCACGCAGACCGCCAGGGGTGGCATCCCGTCACCTCCCGGCCCTGGCCGCCCCGGAGCGCGGCCCACTGCGCGCCTCTCCTGGCCTCCTCGCTCTTCACCCCCCTCTGCCCACGGGGCTTCACGAGCCCTGGGTGCTCAGAACCGGAGGGGCCACGGGGCTCCCCCAAATGGAACCCATCCTGGCGGCCCACCGGCAGGGCTCCGTGCCGGGATCTTCCCGGAGGAAAGCGCCGGACCCGAAGGGAAGCGCTGCCTCCGAGGAAGAAAACCAGGCGTGGGGGCGGGAGAAGACCCGCGCGTGCGCACTTCCTCCCGGCTCCGGCCTGAAGACCAGGCCCAAGACCTCGGGGAGGAGCCGCAGCGGCAGGAGGTGGTGGTGGGCGAGGGGCGGCGCAGCGCCGGCCGTTGTGCCCTGGAGAAGCCGCGAGCGGCGATGGAGGCAGAGTTGCCACTAAGGGTCGTGGGTGCCTGGCCCCCGGAACCCCCCAGGAAGCAGCTTTGACCAGAGGAAGGGTCTCCCCCAGGGCCACCCAGCAACAAGGGCCAAGCAGGGGTCTGCGTGGGATAGTCCCTCTTAAGAGTTAATATGCCTAGTGAAGTCCGCTCAGGGTTAAAAATCATTAAAACGGGGCGGCTAGGTGGGGCAGTGGATAGAGCACCGGCCCTGGAGTCAGGAGGATCTGAGTTCAGATGCGGCCTCAGACACAATAATGACCTAGCTGTGTGGCCTTGGGCAAATCATTTAACCCCATTTGCCTTGCAAAAAAAATTTTTTTTAATCATTAAAACAGAGACTATTACTCAGACTATTCTTAGAAGAAAGAGGGAGAGAGACCTTGCATTCCAAGCCAGGCACCCTCCCAATTTTGTTGTGTGTGGGAGGGAGGAATAGAGGACTGTTTCCAGAGAGACCTTGCATTTTTAGTGTGTCACCTATTTGATGATAAAACTATCTTAACTAGAACAGTAGACTGTTCCCATGAGAAAAACCTTGCATTCCAACAAAGCTCATAAGACTCTTCTTGTTCGTTGATATAGACTCTCACTTCACTAAGATACTTATAATCCTGCAGGTTATTCTCACCATCTGGATGGTGTGGTCCCATTTCATAAAAACCTTTCATTCTTTGTTGTAGAATGTGAAGACTAACCAATGAGTCAGCAGCGAGGGATGATAGGGAAGAGAAGGAGGAGGGGATCCTGTTAAACCATGTAATCTTGCTTGACTGTCACCTCAGGGCAGCTCCTTGATCTTCACCACCTTTGTGAGAATTGGAGTGTGCCCTTTTCTCAAGAAAAGACAAAATAAATTTCCTTTTTGTTCAGAGGAATCTATTTTTTTAAGTGGATTTTTATCCCCCAGTTTGGTTCCCTGACAGGGAATTAACCCCCTCCTTAGGACTCTCTTGAACACACATACAGGCAGGCACAGCTTGTGATTTAGTGTTCAGGCAGATCACTTGAGCGAGAGAAGGATCCCAAAGAGAGATTTAGTTTGAGCAAAACTGAAAGCCAGAGGACCTCCAAAGGCAGCACTACAAGAAGACAGGGCCCCCACCACAGGAGGAGACCCAGAGAGGGCACCACAGTTATGTAAATCTGTATACACAAGCCCAGGTGTAGCCCTGGATGACCAACCCTTGTCATTCCCACATCAGATCAAATCTGCGGGTTGATCCAATAAGAGCAGGAAAAAAGGGCAGGCGTGGAACTACTCCCAAGCAATTAATACAGTTTTCAGGGAGTGATTCCAAAGAAGTCCATAGGGACTCCATAAGGACAAGACAGAACAGTCTAGAAGTGCCGGTTGAGAGCTCTGGGGTCTAGCCTTAAAAATGGGGAAGAAATCCAAGGTAAAAAAGGGAAAAGTGTAGAAAATTATAAAATGCTGTTGACTTTTTTCTCTTCCCCAATTATTCTCTGTTCCCGAAATGCTTTCTCCTCTCCCTTCTCCCTCTCCCTGCTTCTTTTCTCTGGGACACTTCATGTTTTGGGGGTTTGGGGGAGGGTTATCTCTCAATTCTTGGTAGGGAAATTGGAGCAAAAAGGGAATACATTAAGAAAAAGGGCTAATAATAGAATTGTTTGATGAAGACTTAGTAAAAAAAAAAAAGTTAAAAGGGACCTTATTTTTGAAGTTCAAGAGAAAATGAAAAGTTCCAAATATGTTAAAGAAATCATAGAAAGAAATGTTATTTTAATTTGAGAAAGTTCTAGGGAAGTAAACTACAGAAAGTCAAGAGAGTCGAATTAATTCTAAAGTATATAATTTGGTTACACAGAAACACCAGAAAAAGGAAACAATCTTTTTTACCAGAATGATATGTAGCATTATAGTTTCAGGAGTTTATTAGTATATCAGTTAGTTATTACAGAGAGTAATGGAACAAGTGGGGACCTAAGACTAGAAGAGCCCACAAGAAAGATTTTGGACCTGCTTTCTTATGAGAAAAGTTATGTGGTTAATTCTGTCTGAAGAAGGGAGCCGGTGATTATACCGACTAATCCGTGATTTTTTTTTTTTGAATAACTGTTTGCCTTCTCAAAAGTTTTTACCAGTTAAAAATCAAGAAGTGCTAAATATTAAATCCTTTGAATGGAAAATGTATTGTGGAAACAAATCATTTCTGTGGTTTATTTTGCTACTTCAGAACAGTATTAATTACAGTCAAAAAGTTAATGAAAAGGAATAGTGGAATATTAAGGGAATATTAAGAATATTAAGGGGAAAACTGTAAGTTGTATGGTCTGAATAAGAGGTTCTGAAAGTACTAGGAAGAGAATCAAGGCCTAGAGATAATTGGGGTTTTTGAACCATTTGTTAAGTATGGAAATTGGTTAAAGCATGTAGACAGAAGATTTGAGCAGGTTTGATATTGTATAAGTAAAGATTGATTTGGGGATTTGGGGAGCCTTGGGAGGTGATTTTAAAAAAATCAATGAAGGGGTGGCTAGGTGGAACAGTGGATAGAGCACTGGTCCTGGAGTCAGGAGTACCTGAGTTCAAATCCGGCCTGTCACTTAATAATTACCTAGCTGTGGGGCCTTGGGCAAGCCACCTAACCCCATTTGCCTTGCAAAAACCTAAAAAAAAAAAATCAATGGAAAAAGGGATAGTATAAAAGCTAAAAGTTCAAATGGAGATATATGTTTAAATGAGGTTAAAGTAAATCTGAAAATTGCACTAAACTGCCACTTTTACAATATCTGGCAGTGAATTTATTGGAAAAACAGTAAACCCAATAAGATGAAATGTATGATATGAAAGCAATTACTAGGTAAATGTTAATTTTTTATTATGTTATTATTGATTCTATAATGTGATAACCTTTTGTACAAAGTAATCTGAAGATATATATGTGTGTGTGTGTGTGTGTGTGTGTACACACACACACACACACACACACACACACACACACACACATATAAATTGAATTAAGGAGTTTGTGTAAAAAAAAAGTTTGGGCTTTTTTATTTTAATGTTTTATGGTTCCTCCAAAGTCTTAGGAGGAGAAATAATTAATGGAAATGCTGTAATAAATAGGGACAGAATGGACTTGGTGGAGGCTGGGAGTCTGGCAAAACTATTGTCAGGAAAGACTGTGAGATATATGCTCTTAATCAAGCTTTAGAATCACTAAACAAGGAGAAGGTACTATATTACACCAATTCAAAATATGTTTGGGGTTCATGTATCTGGATAAAAAGAAATCTGCGATGGGTGAGTAATGATAAACAATAAAGTTAAAGAATTAGTCCATATTACTTTAATATCTCAAATTGAGGGGAATCTGCAATTCCTAGGACATAAAATGTTTTCATATTAAGAAATGTTGGTCAGAGCACTGAGAAGTTAGAATTGGACTGACAAAGATAAAAAGAATTTTCAGACTTTTTAGACTTTGAAAAAGAAAATGATTTAAGATTATTTTGAATATGACTTTTGGAATTTAAGAGAAGTATAAAGAAAATCTTGTAATTATAAAAAGGGATTTTTAGCAACAACAGATCTTAAGAATTTTTCTGTGTTGCAAAATTCTAGGGAATATAGATGAAATTGAAATATGTAGTGAATAATTAGTTAACTGTATAAGAACAAATTAAAACAACTTTTTTTTGAGAATTTAAAATTGTGTTACACTAACAAACAATGAATGGAGATTTAACCTATCACATTTGCAAAGATTGGTCATGAGAAAAGTAGAGAATACCTTGCCAACAAGTTATATCTCTCAAGGTTTTTTTTATTTTATTTTAGACCAGAGTTTGTGAAAAGGAGTATTTATATATGTAAGATCATAGAAGTTCAAATAATATCTGTTATTTAAGAAGTAGAAATTATATATGTATCTTGTAATACTGGCTTTGGTAAAAGATTTTACATTGGGTTTTTGAAATTAATATATAAAACTAAATTCATAGAGAATCTTGTTTTCTTTTTGAAAATAGTGTATTTGGAATAAAAGGAAAATAAGGTTATGAAATGAGATGTGAAAGAAATTTGCATGTGAAAGATATTCAGTTCTAAGTTTAACTTTGTTTTTGCTTTGAGACAATGAGATGTCAGCCTGGAGATCTTATGCTTCACATAGGTTAAGAGTTAAATGTTCAATTTTAAAGAAGTAAAATTGTAAACTCAGAAGATGAGTGTATAAGAGATTGGGAGGTATATCTTAATTGCAAGATACCCTTTCCAATAATGTTGTATAAATGTGAGGGGCTTTGGAAAATGATTAGGAAATTAAAAATTAGGTAACCCTAATCAGATGTGAGTAAGATGTTAAAGAGTATTATCAAACGTAATCTACTTTTGGAAATATAAGCTATTTTACTCCAATGTGGTCAAACCTGGAATTAATGATTGATTGATTTGTAGGGATAATGAGGGAAAGTATCAAGGGTTTCTGACTTTCTGGGTTCCCCAAAATTTTTAAATGATGTGTTCAACCTTGCTCTAGATCTATGGGTCCAGGTATAAATGTAATAATGGAAAGATTGTTTTGTGTAATCTAGTTCTTAATGTGTTATACTTATTGCTGTTTTGTTAAATTTAGAGACTCTTGAGATATTCTAATGAGTTGAATGAATTCTGCAAAGTAATCATTTGTAATTCAAACATGGCTAATAATTAAACAGGTTTATTATAGGAAATTGTTTGCATAAGAACTTGCCAGTTATATGTGTGTATTTATAAATTGGAATTTTTGTAGTTTCATATATATATATATATATATATCAAAGTTGTGGTTGTTTTCTTTGAAGTAAAAGCACCAGAGCCACATGGGAAAGAAAATAATGATAATGATTTGTGAGTTTTTTCTGTGACAATCTCTGGCTAATTGTTATGTGAGAATTCTTAGAATAATCTCCTAGCCAAAGGAGATGGTCATTTATTGCAATATAGCAGGCTAGCTAAGAGGCCTATGATATATACCATCTTTGTCCAGAAATAAAACAGTTATGATTTCAGACAAAGGGATGTGGGTCTGAAGATTAGAAGTTAGTGCCACCAGGAGGATAGACCTTCTAGTTGAATTATGAAACGTATTTGTGAAGAAGTTGGGTTTTTTGTTTTGTTTTGTTTTGTTTTTTTGGTATATATCAAGGAGTACTCCAGATGCTGGGGGAACTTGACTGCTTTTTGAATGTTTAGAAAGTCTTATTTAATGTATTCTGATGATAGGGACACTCAAAGCAGATACAGGTGATATATATGTAGGGAAGGGGTCTGATTGATTGTGACCCCCCCATCCAGATTAGAATTAGCATTTAGTCCTTGTGAAGTAGATTCACTTGGAGATCTAATTAGATGGAATTACTATTTTAGATTATGGGACTTTTAATTGACTTTTGTTTTGTGTCTGACATCAGGTATGATCAGCAAAGGAAGTGTTGTAGAATCAATGACTTCTTGAAGTCTGGAAGCCCAAAGGAGGTTTGGACACTACACAGGTGACAGATGTATTGGGAGAAAAAAGCTGAAGGGGCAACTTTTCAGTGCAACCTGGAGATTGGACCCTTTTTGACTTGACTTCCCCAAATTTGAATAATGTCTCACCAGATAAATCTAAAATTTGACTTAAAGCATTTGTCTATCCACATGTCCTCTGCCTGGAAACTGACACTCAAAATTATATCTTATAAAGGAATTTTCCTTTGATGTCCTAGATCTTTATAGCAAATCGCTAAAAGTCAATCTGACATAGAAATTTTAGGTTTGTGGAGTTTAATAGTTAGATAGGCCAGCATGTAGTTTTAACCTCTGCTGTTAGCTATATGTTTTGTGAATAATTAAGATTCTTTGATTTTATTTTATTTTGTGCTAGGAAAAGGATATTTAGGTAAGAAGAATAAAGAAGATTATATAATCTCAAGATATACTTCTGTGCAGTAGCAGTTTCAAGTTCTACTTTGAGAAAGGAATGTCAGTTGAGTACATCAGGAGAAGAATCACCTATAGTTTAGTTAAGAAACATTTTTAGGAAGAAAGAAAGATTTACTTTAGTTAAGGATGCTTGAGCTATTATTTTAAGGAAGAACAAGAGGTTAAGACTATTTGTATGTCACTTGCTGGACACTCTTTTTGTACAAAGATGATCATCTAATGTAAATGTTATAAGCTCAAGTTAACTTGATGATTTTCAACATATTCACTTGTGAAGTGAACAATTATGGAAGTTGTATTTTTGGTAAAGTATATATATCAATGTGACAGTGAGTAAGGCAAAATGTAAATTTTAATAGCTTCAGAATTTTATGGTCTGATGTTGAAAATATGAATCTGTCTAAGATGTGTTAAGAAGTTCCTTTAGGGGAGGAGCCAAGGTGGCGACAAGAGAGGATTGCCTCTTAGGTGCTCTCTTTTAAAACTTATAAATTAAGCACTCTAACTACATTTTCGATTGACAGAACCCACAGAGGGATCCAGTGAGGCAGTTCTCCAGCCCAAGCTAACCTGGCAAAGAGTGGAAAGGCTGCGTTCCCCAGGGTTGGAGGGGTAGCCCATCAGAGTGAAGGAACTTTAGCCTTCTGGAGGCAGCCCCAGAGCGCTGGGAGCCACGGCTCACAGCAGCAATGGCAGTTTCCTGACCTACACCCCGGGGAGCACCAGGCACACCTTGATGGATCAGTAAGGGCAGCCCTGCCAGAACAATCATGTGAAGCCCATCCCTCAGGGCACACAGCAAGCAGCATAGCTGCAGCAGCCCAGATCCAGGAACCAGAAGCAAGAGCTGGTAAGCAGGAGCCCCCAAGGCATGAGTGCTGAGCCTAGGGAGAAGAGTGGAGCGAGATTCCCAAGGTCTGTCCCTGGAACAGGACTTTGTGGTTCTGACCACATTCAGATCCTGATTGCCGTCTAGCCCCCCCCCCTCCATAGAACAGCAGGGACGCCCCCACCTCAGCCCCATGGCAGAAGGGTGTGCTTATGGTCATTCACAGACAAGGAGGGAAGACAGAGCCTCATACATGGGAATCCTTGTGAGGGTGTCCCACTAATACCCAGAAGCTCAGTAAGCACCCCAAAACCAGGCACAGGCTGGAGAAATGAGTAAGCAGAGAAAAAAAGAGGAACACCATTGAGAAATACTTTGTCTGTGATCCCAAGGAGGATCAAAACACTCAATCTAAAGATGGGGAAGTACAAACTCCTGCATCTAAAGGCTCCAAGAAAAATAGAAACTGGGCTCAGGCTATGACAGAGCTCAAAAAAGACTTTGAAGATCAAGTGAGGGAGATAGAAGATAAATTGGGAAAAGAAATGAGAGAGATGCAGGAAAAAATATGAAAATGAAGTCAGCAGCTTAGTCAAGGAGATCCAAAAAAATGCTGAAGAAAAAAACATGTGAAAAACCAGCAAAGGTCAAATGATAAAACAGTTCAAAAAGTTATTGAGAAGAATGCTTTAAAAAGAAGAATTGTCCAGATGGAAAAAGAGATAAGAAAGCTCTCTGAGGAAAACAAATCCTTCAGACAAAAAACAGAACTCAGGGAGATTGATGAATTTACGAGAAATCAGGAATCAATAATTCAAAACCAAAAGAATGAAAAATTAGAAGAAAATGTGAAACATCTCATTGAAAAAACAACAGATATGGAAAACAGATTTAGGAAAGAGAATTTAAAAATTATTGGAATACCTGAAAGTCATGATCAGGAAAAGAGCCTTGACATCATTTTCAAAGAATTACTACAGGAAAATTGCCCTGATATCCTAGAATGTTGTCGGGCGGAGCTCTTCCCTCTGCGGACTGTCGGGGACTGCGGAAGAAAGACAACTCACACAGGCAATCAGGGGGCATGTCCAATTTATTTCTGCTTCTGTAAGCTTATATACTGTATTCTATATCCAGAAGCAGGGTATGGGAGGATATCCTGAGGCCTATATGAGATTGGCCTGAGCCTCTTGCATTGCCTTAGTCGACTGTCTCTATGCAGAAATTTGTCAAGTGAGGGACGGGTGAAATAGGGAAGTAGATGGGTAGATATGGGAGCGCCTCCCAGTTTCCTTGTGGCCGAGGATTTTGAGGCAACCAATGTTTGTCTTGGTCTATATCCCGGAGTTTGCTCTATGGGACTTCATCTCATGTCCTGCAAGGCCAGTAGGTATGCTGTGGGGCGGCCTCCTACACTAGAAGCAGAGGGAAAAATAGAAATTGAGAGTATCCACCAATCTCCCCAAAAAAGAGACCCCAAAAAACCAGCCCCTAGGAATATTATAGCCAAGTTCCATGACTCCCAAGTCAAAGAGAAAATATTACAAGCAGCCAGAAGAACACAATTCAAATATCGTGGAGCTGCGGTCAGGATCACACAGGACTTAGCAGCAACTACATTAAAACCTCGTAGGGCTTGGAATATAATATTCTGGAAAGCAAAAGAGCTTAGAATGCAACCAAGAACCAACTACCCAGCAAAACTGAATGTCCTCTTCCAGGGAAAATGATGGACTTTCAGTGAACCAGGGGAATTTCAAATGTTCCTGTTGGAATGGTCAGAGCTGAAAAGAAGGTTTGATCTTCAAATACAGGACTCAGGTGAAACATAGAGTGGAGGAAAGGGAAAAACATGAGGGACATAATGATGATGAACTACATATATTCCTGTATAGAAAAATGATACTGATAATACTCATATGAACCTTCTCAGTTAATAGAGCAGGTAGCACAGGAGAAAGCTGAATTTGAAGATATTATGTGTTGAAAAATTGAGTCAATAGATAAAAGAGAAATGTAATGGGAGAAAGAAAAAGGAGAGTAGGAATAGGCTAAGATATTTCATATAAGATTTTTCTTTATTACAATGAGCTATTGCAATGATATGGAAGGGGGAAGGCAAGGGGGAATAAGGGAACCTTCACTCTCATCAGAGGTGGCTAGGAGAAGAAACAACATATATACTCAATGGGGTGCAGACATCTGAAGTAAGAAGGAAAGAAGGGGGACAGGGGGAAGGTGGGGACATGAATGATGGAGGAGAAGATAGACTATGGGGGGAGAGTGGTCAGATATAACACATTTTCTTTTTTCTTCTTACAAGGGGCTAGGATTGGTTGGCCTGTCTGGGACCATAGGGCCAGGTGGATGCTGGACCTAAGGGGCGGTATGGGGGCTCGGGGGCTCTGGGCCTCTTGACCCCATGGCCGGGGATCTGTCTGCTGCGCCACTCAGCTGCCCTATAGCAGAGACAGAGTGAAAGGAGAGAGAAAATATAGTACATGGCAGTGGAGAAGTACTAAAGGAGGGAGTTGTGATCAGCAATGGCAATGGTGGAAAAATATGGAAGTAACTTTTGTGATGGACTTATCATAAAGAATGTGATCCACCTGCGACAGAGCTGGTGGTGTTGGAACACAGACTGAAGCACATTTTTTATTATTATTATTTTTTGGGGGGGGTTACAGGGCAAATGGGGCTGGGTGGTCTGCCTGGGGCCACACAGCTGGGTGTTTGTTGGGTGTCTGAGGCCAGATTTGGACTGGGTGCTCCTGGCTCCAGGGCCAGTGCTCTGTCCACCATCCAGCCGCCCCTACTATTATTATTATTATTAATATTATTACTATTTTATTTTATTTTGGGTCTTTTGTTGTTTTTTGCAGGGCAATGGGGTTGGCTCACATGGGGTCACACAGCTGGGTGATTGTTGGGTGTATGGGGCTGGATTTAGGCTTGGGTGCTCCTGGCTCCAGGGCTGGTGCTCCGTCCACTGCACCACCTGGCCATACCTACAATTATTATGATTATTATTTTATTTTAATTTTTTCTCCCATTTATTGTTCATGCAGGTCTGTATTTTTTTGGGGGAAGGGGGTATTATGTTTACTCTTAAACAAGAATATTTTAGTAATGTATAAAAAAACCATTTGTACAAAATAAGAATAAACAAATGGGAAAAAAAGAAGTTCCTTTACCAGAAGAGATCTTAACAAATCATCCAAATTAAAGATTGGAATGGACTGTGCAGATACAGAAAAATATTGAATGTCTCCAGGGGAAAAAAGAGAAACTGAAAGAGTTCACCTTCCTTCATTGTGTCTATGTGTGTGTGTGGGTTGTTTGGTCAGGGTTCTAAGAAGAAGATGAGTCCAAAGTAGACAGGAAGAGAGAGAATTGAAACTGAGAGGGTATCAAGGATAGTGTGAGAGGACTTCAGATGCCAAATATATATGAATATATATTTAAAAAAAGAAGAGGGATTGAATGGAATATTCCCTCTTAAGAGTTAATATTTCTAATGAAGTGCTCTCCAGGTCAAAAATCATTTAAATAAAGACAGACTATTACTCTTAGACTATTCTTAGAAGAAAGAAGGAGAGAGACCTTGCATTCCAAGCCAGGCACCCTCCCGATTCTGTTAAGGGGGAAACAGTAGACTATTTCCAGAGAGACCTTGCATTTTTAGTTAGTCACCTATTTGATGATAAAACTGTCTTAAGTGGGAGAACAGTAGACTGTTCCCATGAAAAAACCTTGCATCCAACAAAGCTCATAAGACTCCTCTTGCTTGATGATAAGTAGATTGTTACTTCAATAAGATAGTTATAACCCTGAAGGTTATTCTCACTATCTGGATAGTGAGGTCATATTTTATGAAAACAAATTCTTTACTTTGTTGCTGGAGTAGATTTTCACAAGTAGAATGTAACTCTGAAGACTAATGATTTGACAGAGGGGGATGATGAGGAGAGGATCGGGTTAGGCCATATAATCTTGCTTGACTGTCAATTCAGGGCAGCTACTTGATCTTCAACCATCTGTGTGAGACTTGGAGGTGGTCTTTTCTCGAGAAAAGCCAAAATAAACATTTTTGTTAAGTATTTTTTTAATTGGACTATTATTCCACACATATCTGAACTCAGCTCTTCTTGTTTCTATGTCTAGAAAGTCCATCCACTTCTGCATCACTTTGCTAGCCCCATTTTCTCCCTTAGTGTTGAAAGAATTGACAAGTAGGGTTACTGAGCCATTGTCAGTGATGATTGCAAAATGACAAATTACAGGAGAAACAAAAATTTTCAAATTTTCAAAAAACAGAAGAGAATCAGGAAATTGTGGATACAGTACTATTGTTCAGTCCTATCCTGTTCTTCCTCACCCCATTGGGGTTTTCTTGGCAAAGATAATGAAATTGTTTGCCATTTCCTTCTCCAATTCACTTTAGAGGTGAGAAAATTGAGGCAAACAGTTAAATGACTTGTCCAGGGTCACAAATCAAGTGAGTGTTTTAAGGCCAAATCCAGGCCCCCATTCCATCCACTGCCCCACCTAGCTGCCCTCATGGGCTCATTGAGTTTGCTTTTGTTATCTGACAAAGTTCTAGATGCTGTTTTGAGGACAGCTAGGCGGGGCAATGGATAGAGAACTGGTCTCAGACACTTTGAAGGTAGCTGTGTGAACTTGGACAAGTCATTTCATCCTGACTGCTTCACATTCAGGTCCATCTTCAGTCGTTCTGATCTGTATCTGACTACTAGTCCCAGATGGGTCTGGAGGAGAAAGTGAGGCTGGTGCCTTAGCACAGCCCCCCTCACTCAAATCCAATTTATGTTTGTGTCATGGTATCACCTCCTCAATGTCATGATCTACTTTGAAAATGAAGGACAAAAAAAAAGTGCTATTTTCAAATGTATCGATATGGCTTTTACATCACCTTTCCTCAAAATATTCTTCCCCCATTCCTTTATAAGGAATTACACCTTGTAACAAAAACTTAAAAAAAGAGAAAAAGCAGTTCAGAAAATCTGATTAACACATTTATTGATTCAGTCAGTGTAAGTCATGTTCCACAAATAGAATCCACCACATCTGCAAGAAGGGGAAGTGGAAGAATTCGGGGGGGGGGGGAGTATCAATCTTTCTTTTCTGAGGTATTATTACTTTGAAAAACAGAAAGATTTATAGCATATGATAATACCTGTTCTTTGAAGAAAAAAATAGCCTCTGGAAAATTAAGAACTTTTTAGATTTACAAAATACATTATGCTAAAGGTTTTTTATATCACAAACTCATAATTTTACCATGAATTTTTATTTTCCATAAGATGAAAAGGAAATAACTGGCATTGTTTCTTCAGTCTTTAAGAGTACTTCTGTCATTATTTTCTGATGCATGACTATCACTCAAGCGGAAATTAGAGAATTCAAGAGTTTGCTTGCCTCTTAATTGACAGATATGTCTATTTATTGTTTCCTGAGATCAGAGAAAGTTTTTTTTAGGTTTTTTTTTTTTGCAAGGCAAACGGGGTTAAGTGGCTTGCCCAAAGCCACACAGCTAGGTAATTATTAAGTGTCAGACCGGATTTGAACTCAGGTACTCCTGACTCCAGGGCCAGTGCTTTATCCACTGCGCCACTTAGCCGCCCCCTAGAGAAAGTTTATTTTAAAAAATTGTTGGGGATGGCTAGGTGGCACAGTGGATGGAGCACCAGCTCTGGAGTCAGGAGTACCTGAGTTCAAATCTGACCTCAGACACTTAATTACCTAGCTGTGTGGCCTTGGGCAAGCCACTTAACCCCACTGCCTTGTGCAAAAAAAAAAAAAATAGTTGGGTGTATTTTAATTGTTAGATTTATCGAGAAAGAAGAAAAAGTAAAAACTTATGATGACTTTGCTAGCTTAAGTAATTCTTAGAAATAAATTAACCTTCTTCACCCCCCTTCATTTGCCTTAATGACTTTTATGAGTATTTCCCCCTATAAAATTTTTTAATGTAATTGAGATGTTTGATTGCTGAAGAAAATTTCCCACAAACCCTTTTAATTCAGTTACATGTATTCTTAGATTATACAGAAGATCAGCCCATTATAGTTACCTAATTGAAGAAACAATGATAAAAATATTAACATTTACCTAGGAATTGCTTTCATATCAAGCTTTTTATATTATAGGGGCTATTAATTTTCCAATCAATTCACTGCTAGATATTGTAAAAGTGGCAATGTAATGTAATTTTCAAATTTTCCCCAATCTCATTTAAATATCTTAATTAACAAAGTTTATTTATCAACTTATAGCTCTCTATACTTTCTCTCTTCTGAAATCACTTTTAAAAGTTCCCCAAAATCAAAATTTTTACTTATACAGTCAAACCTGCTCATACCTTCCTTCGACCAACTTCCATACTTCACAAATGATTCACGACCCTAATCTTCCTCTGACTTTTCATTTTTCTTGCAACCTTTTATTCTTGTCCCGAGTCTTTCAAAACCCATTATTCAGAGTGAACTACTTACATTTTTCCTTAACATACTTTTTCACTATTCTATTTCATTTCTTTTGATTTTAACGGGTATAACTTTTGAGAAGGTAAACAGCCGCTCAAAAACTTCCACAGCCTAATTGGAATATCCCTTGTGCCCCCCCACCCCATAGAGTACACCAAATAACTTCTCTTTAAGGGGATAGTCCTAAATCTTTTCTGGAGGATCTTGTATTTTTAGATCCTCAATTTTAGATCCTCATTTTCTGTAATAATAAACGTTATCAGAACCTATACTAATAAACTCCTGAAGCTATAATGTTACCATAAACTTGGATTCATTCTGTTAAATGATCAAATATTTCCAGCACATTCTTCAGTTTCCTTTTTCCTGGTATTTCTGTATTATCAATTTCTGGACAAAGACCTAATTCTCAAGCTTCTGGGATTTGCTTCCTCAAAGCTCTCCAAAGTAAAATAACATTTCACTCACAATTTGTTTATTTAACACATACCTTTCCCATCTGGTAATATTCATTGTCTCTTTTCTGTTTCTATAACTTCAAATAAATTCACTTTTTAATACTTATTTTACCAAATCTTCAAGAAACAAGTTCCCCTCTCTCTTTGCTATTATTTAATCATTTTTCTTAATCCTTTTTTTTTTTTTTTGCTAAGGTCAAGATAAGAGCCAGGACTGCAAGATGGCAAGCAAAAGAAGGGGGAGGAAGGGGGGAAGAAGCATAGTTACAGAGGAAGCTGGGGAAGGGGGGGGAGCAATAGTATTTAATTTCTTTACTTTCTCTTTGTACTTTGGTATTTCTTCCCAATCATTAAGTCTAGACCCTAGAGCTCTCAGCAGACAATTCCGGGGGAGCAATTTTTTTTTTCTTGCCACCTAGTTTTGAGCTTGTTCAAACTGAGTCTCTATTCAGGGCTTCCTTTGTGTCTCAAGAAGTCTGCCTGGATACTAAATCATGAGCTGCTGAAACAGCCAGCTTGTACGCATCTTGAAGGGATTGATTCCTGGCCAAAACTGTGTGATAAAAATACACTAAAGAAAATTTAGAGACTGATCTGAGCAAAGGAAATTTTTAAATTTACTTTTCTGGAGAAAAGAGTGGACTCTCAAGTACACTAAGATAGTGTCTCTCAGAGAACTGCACTCCAAGCACAGTGTTTGGTTTATAAAGATTCTAACCACAATTCTCCACCTTAAACTCCCTTCCCCTTTGTTGGGTTTCAGGGGGTACAGTCTATTCACAGAAATCTACCCCTACAACAGTTGCAAAGAAAGGAATGTAATACTTTCAAAATATGTATCTTACCAGAAGGTGGGGTGACCTGTTACCAGACCCTCTTAGTTTAGAGGTCCTGTTGACCTTCATAATCGTTTTAACTAGAAAAGGTTAGGATTCTAATGGTCATGTCTCAGCAAAATAGTCTTATTGCAAAAGCAAAATGTCCTGGGTCCTCTGGAATGCAAAGTTTTCTTGACAAAAACATTTCTTAACCCTGAGAGAACTTCACTAGAAACTTTCCCACAGAGTTTAATAATCAGATCAATGTTGTAGGTGATCTATATTTTAGCATTTTTTTAAACTTTGACTTCTAAATGCTCTCTTTCCATTTATTGCAAAGTTAAGCAATTTACAAATTATATGTATGAAATCATGCAAAATAATATTTCTATGTTAGCCAAGACACACAAAAAAAGAGAAATATGAAAAATATTATTCTTCACTTTATGCCATCAGTTCTCTCTATGGAGATGTACAGCCTTTTTATCATCTATCTTTTGGAAGTGTCTTAGATCACTGTCTGATCAGAGTAGTTAAGTCATTCAGAGTTGATCATCATTAAAATATTGCCGTAACTGTGTACAATGACCTCCTTGTCCTGGTTGTATCTTTTCATTGTCTTTCCAGGTTTGTCTGAAACTATCACCCTCACCATTTCTTATAGTTTTCCATCACAATCATATATATAACTTGTTCAGCCTTTTGCTAACAGACATCCCTTAAATTTCCAATTCTTTATTATTTCAAAAGAGCTGTTACAAATATTTTTGTACATACAGTCTCTTTTCCTTTGATCTCCTTGGGATAAAGACTTAATAGAAGTAGTACTGGGTCAAAGAATATGTAGTTTTATAGCCCTATCAGCATGTTACAAACTGTTCTCTAGAGTGGTTGGGCCAGTTCTGAACTGGGCCTTGATATTCATCACATCCCATTCAGAATTTTAATTTTCCTTTTCTGCCATGTTAGTCAATCTGATAGGTGTGAGGTTTTAACAGAGAGTTGTATTAATTTGCGTTTCTCTATAAGCAATAGTGATTTTCGGCATCTTCTTTTGGGATTTTTTTTGTAAGATGATTTGCCCAAGATCATACAGCTAGGTATTTATGAAGGGCTTATTAAACTCAGGCAGGTCCTCCTGAATCCAGGGAAGGTGCTCTATTCATTGAGTCATCTAACTGCCCCTCAGCACCTTTTTAAGTAATTAAGGATAGCTTTGATTTCTTCCCCTGTAAACTCCTTGTTCATATACCTTAACCACGATAGGAATCTCATTCATCTCTTAATTTGTGTCACATTTTAAATGACAAGGCATTTGGCTACTTGAGTCATTATTATTCCCACATGCACTTCACTAAATGTATTCATTTTAATTTTCACAGCATTGGGCAGAAATCAAATTTCATACAAATCAGCTCAGACCATTGTGACTTTTTAAAATTAAGGTGATAACAAATCTTTAGGGTTCACAATAGCTGCCCTAATGAACATGAGTAGAAGTGGCATGAACATTTCTCAAGCACAGTCAACAACTGTTTTATTAAACATCACATTCATAAGATGGCACACAGATCATATATAAGCTTATTGTATGTCATTTGCCAAGGGAGCAAAGTTATTATCAATGTTTTCTCAATACCATCCCCTATTCAGGATCCTCTGGCCCAGCCAGCATAACCTCTCCTTTCTTGAAGGCCAAAGGGAGGCTAATACTAAATATTTGGACTTTCAGAAGCCTCTGCAGAGAGAAGGAATTATCTCTGCCCATGGGGTCTAAATAAGGTCTCTCTGAACTGCATCTGGAACACAGCATCACAGTTTAGTTCACTATAGATTTCATATTTCTTTCATTCTAGAGAAATATATCAAGTTTAAATTTTCTGATGGACATAATGTCCTCGTTCTAAAGGCCTCACATACATTAATTACATCAGAAGATTTCTCTCTAAGATGAATTCTTTGATGCTGAGCAAGTTGGATATCCTTAGTCTGAAGGTCTTCTCACATTCATTACATTCATAAGGCCTCTATATTAAGGATGAATTATCTGATGTTAAGTAAGATATATGGTGGGCCCAGAAATGGTAAAGACATAAAAATTGCAATTAAGACAAACACTGAGGACTCTCAATAACTTTCAAAACTTAATAGGAAGGGTGGCTAGGTTGGCACAGTGGATAGATCACCAGCCCTGGAGTCAGGAGTAGCCGAGTTCAAATCTGACCTCAGACACTCAATAATTACCTAGCTGTGTGGCCTTGGGCAAGCCACTTAACCCCATTGCCTTGCAAAAACCTAAAAAAAAAACCAACCAAAAAAACTTAATGGGAGATAGTAATTGGGTAAGAACTATAGTAGGAATACAAAATCATGATCTTTCTGATTTATGTGATATTTTAAAAGGAGATTCTGATTTAAATTCTCCTAGAAGTCTCACCAAAAAAAGCCAACTGCAGCTTTTAGAACAAATACAGAAGGCAGAATTACAGAAATAGAACCCTCACAGAGGATATGAAATTACAATTGTGAATACACTAGAAATTCCTATGGGATGCCTTCACCAATAAGATGATATTATTGATTGGATATTTTTACCTTATCAACCCCAGGAAACTGGTACACACTTCTCCAGACATAGTAGCTAGATTAATTAGAAAAGCTCTTAAAAGAGGTATAAAATTAACAGGCACATATCCTATTCATATACATGTAGGATACTCTACAAGTCAAATAGATAATTTATTCAAGAAAAACACTGAGTGTTTTTTTAGCAATGTCTCCAGGAATTATAGATTGCAATCAGACTTTGAAATTGGCAAAATCCATGTGCAGACACTCCTGTATTATCACAAAAAAAAGAATAGTTTATCTATACAAGGAGTGATCACAGTCTTTACAGATGCTACAAAAAATTATTTAGCTTATCATGTCCCTCAGGATAACAGAAAAAGGAATATTCACACACCTTTTTATTCTACACAAAAGAATGAATTGTATGTGATATTATGTATCTGCCATGAGATTAAAAAACCCTCTCAATATTGTATCAGATAGTCAATATGCAGCAGGCGTAGTAAAAAATATTGATAAGGGATCAACGAAACAAGGTAACTCAATTATTCTAGGCTTTACAAAATACCATAAAATCAAGACAAGAGAAAGCTTATATAATGCATATTACCTCACACTAATGTATCTGGACTAATTGCTGAAGGGAATTCAGTTGCTGAGTTTGTTAACTTTAACTTTTTCTGAAGCTCAGCAATCACATGGAAAGTTTGATCAATCTGCAAATATTGATGATGAGGAAACAATTTCATATTACTAGGGAGCAGACCAGACAAATAGTTAAAGCATATTGGAACTGCCTCCCATTTCTTCCCACTTCAGTAAATAATATTAATTCACAAGGATCTTACGGAAATTTGGTGGATGGATGTTACACAATCCCACAATTTGGAAAACTTAAATATGTTTGTGTTATATTTTTTTCTTCTTTTACTGTAGCCACTCCTATGAGTGGTGAATCATCTAGACACGTTATAAAGCATTTACTTCCTTGCTTTGCTCTCTTAGGAATTCCAAAATCTATAAAAACTGATAATGAAACTGCATATACCAGAAAAAAATTTAAATAATTTTGCCTTGAATATAGAATACACCATGTTCTTGGTATTCCTTATAATCCCACAGGACAAGCTTTTGTTGAAAGGAGGAATAGGGATTTTAAAACTTTACTTGCAAAACAAAAGAAAGGGGGAGAGAAGTTGTCACCAAGACCCCTGCTGAATCTGGTGATATTTACTATAAACTATTTAATGATGAATCAGGAAGGAAAAACTCCAGCAGAAAGACATGTTAAAAGTAACAAGACCGGGGAGGCTAGGTGACACAGTGGATAGAGCACTGGCCCTGGAGTCAGGAGTACCTGAGTTCAAATCCAGACTCAAACACTTAATAATGACCTAGCTGTGTGGCCTTGGGCAAGCCACTTAACCCCACTGCCTTGCAAAAAAAAAAAAAAAAAAACTAAAAAAAAAGTAACAAGACCACATTAGTTATTGGACACACAGACTCCACAAATACTATGGTGATGTGGAGGGATCCCAAGGACAAGGTACAGAAAGGCCCTGATAGATTATTAAGGGGATGAGGATATGTTTGTGTATCCACAGGTCATGGCAAAGAAATGGTCTGTGTCCTGGAAAGAAACATCTGACTTATCCATAAAAGTAAAGAAGATGTACATCCAGGAGCCCCCTAGGAAGCAGCAAAAATGGAGATTTAGCAGACTACAGAGAAGAAAAATCCACTCATACTACATTTGATTTTACTCATGGGAGGTCTCATGGTGACAAAAGACGAGGAATTGAGATGTGCATTTATAAATAACCCATCTTGGGTTAGAGTAATTACTTGGGGAGAAAATTTTCCAGAATTTATACTCCTGGCAATGTCTCCAGGTGTTTATTAAAGAATTTGATGTTGTGGGAAGAGGGAATATTTCTGTTCCTCAGGCAAAAATTAGTTTTACAGGGATGGCTAGTGAGACTCGTTTGTTTTGGGAAAGGAGATACACCTCAATATTGCATCAAATTAAGGACAATCACTCTGAAATTTTTCATCCCCTCTGTAGTTTGGACATATATATCAGCAGACAGTGGACCATACTTTTCATATTAGGTATACCTAATAATATTACTGCTTATGTTTCTTTACCTCTGCATCATAATTCTAGACCATTATATATTAATGGATCTTTAGGGTATAATGATTCTTTTATATACCCTCCTCTCATACAATGTCAGACACCATTTAGGAAAACGTATGTGAAAGATGGGAGCTGAGTTGCAGACATGGATAAGCCAAGACAACAAACACCTGACGTCATATGGAGGATGGGTTGCACCTGAGTAGATATCATTGAAAGGACATCCTGAAAGTCAGTTGTAGAAGGCAATGGCAGCAGGATACAGGCAGATCAACTTTGATGCCTGGGTGTGGGACAATGGAACTATGCAAGCATGCTTAGGAAACAATCACACATTTATGTTTGGGAATAGACTGATTAACACAACTTTTGAAAGATGGAATGTTACCTGTCTTAACTGTACTGTGACTGAATGTATAGGTCCTGATGTTAGGAATAACTTCACTGTATTCATTATCACTAGTCCACACTTCACACTTATGTCAGTGAAGAAAAAGGCTTAGTATTCATCTAGAGCTGATGAAGTATTGAACCATTTTATAAGTAAAGAGAATAATGCAGTACAAGTTCATCGAGGAAAAAAAGATGTGTTAGTTGTATAGTTATGGGTGTAGTAATGTCACTAAGTGTTAAAATATCCTCTGTAGAGATGGCTATGTCAGTCTCTACAATGCAAAAATCAGAAAGCTGTAGCAGAGTTTATAGAAGAGTTAAGTAAAAATATTACTCAAAAATTTCAAATTCAAAGCAGAATTAATGAAGAATTTTGTCACATGGTAACAGGATTGAGGGATACCATTGTGGCTGTTGGCAAAGAAATGGATGTATTAGAAATCATAATGAATATGAAATGTGATTATAGATATTCACTTTTGTGTAACACCTGTTTTGTATAATGGTACTCATTATGTTGGGAAAAGAATTAGAAGTCATCTGAATGGTTTATGGTGAAACTCCTCTGTTGCCCTTGATATGGAAGATTTAAGAAAATTAGCTAAAGATATGGACCGTGCCATTACTTAGGGAACTTATGGCTGAACAATTGTATAACTGGTTCAAGAATAGAGCCCCTTCACTTCTCTATTCCTCATTGGTTTATGATAGGTGTTCCCATTATAGTAGCCATACTTCTATTGCTATGTAGTGTCTCACTTATTGGCAACTTTCACAAAGCTGTCTGTCCGGGTGCATTATCTGCATTTGCGAAACAAGTAAGGGGGATATGTAGAGGATTGGCTCAGAGTGTTGAATTCACAATCCAGGCCTTATCTTAGCTAGTACCTGCTTTTGTGGGAAGCATGCTCAGAGATTGCTGCTACAGTTCTGCATGAATCCTGAAGATTTAGGCAAATGCTAGATAAGGACCCTGAGAATCGAGAGAATATCCAACTTGGGAAGAAAATACGTCTGAAAATATTATACACAGTTATGCAGGTGCAGAGACCAGTACTGAGTTAGACAAAGCAAATCCCATACCCAGGACGTGGTAAAATAGCGCACAGAAGTCTGTGACCAGATCAAAGGGTACAATTGTCACAAGCTTGCATTTTTGCTTAAATATCCTTTGTGGTTTTTATCTTTAAATATTCTGGCTCTTTGGACAATAAACGGATTGCTCTTTTGCAGTGCCTGTCTGCCTGTGTCTTGTTTCTATACAGCTTCTCACCAAAGCAGTGGGGACATTGGCCATTCCCTACACTGAGTTATGATAGGTCAGTCCCAAATCCTTACATTTATGAGGAATCTCTAAAAGAGGAGTTCTCTGATATTAAATACCTTCCTCAGACTAAAGGACTTCCCACTTGACTTACACACTATTCTTGTGAATGAATTCTTAGATGCCGAGTAAGTTGAATTCTCAGTCTGAAGGTCTTCTCACATTCATCATTCTTAAGGTCTCTCTCTAGTATGAATGTTCTGATGTCAATCAAGATTTGCTTTGATACTGAAGGCCTTTCCACATACATGACATTCATAAGGTTTTTCCCCAGTATGAATTCTTTGGTGTTGAATAAGTCCTGAGTTATAGGGGAAAGCCTTCCCACATTCCTTACAGTCATAAATAATCTCTCCAGTATGGATTCACTGATGCATGTAAGTAGTGTCTTACTCTTGAAATTCACTACATTCATATGGTTTCTCTCCAATATGAATTATTTGATGTATAATAAATGCTGAGTTATAAGAGAAAACCTTCCCACATTCCTTATAAAGATTCTCTCCAGCATGAGATTTCAGATGTACAATAAGGTATGTCTTTCTCATGAATGTCTTCTGACATTCACTGTCATAATGTCTTTCTCTAATATGAATTCTTTGATGTCAAATAAGTTCTGAGTTGTATGAGAAAGTCTTCCCACTTTGCATACATTCAAAAAGAACCTTTCCAGTTTGAATTCTCTGATGAATAGTAAGGTGCATCTTATTCTTGAAAGACTTCCCACATTCATTACATTCATGAAGTTTTTCTCTAGTATGAATTCTTTGATTTTCAAAAAAGTTCTGAGCTGCTGAAGAGGGCCTTCTCATATACCTTAGATTCATGAGGTATCTCCCGAGTATGAATTCTCTGATGGACATAAAGTTGTGTCTTCTGTTTAAAAGTTTTCCCACATTCCCTGCATTCAAAAGGTTTCTCTCCAGTACAAATGCTCTGATGTTGAGTAAGATTTGCTTTCATATTGAAGGCCTTCATATATATAATATATATATATATATGTATATACACACACATTCATAAGGTTTTTCTCCAGTATGAATTTTTTGATGTCGATTAAGTTCTGAGTTACAATGGATAACTTTCCCACACTCTTTAAATTCATAATGAAATTCTTCAGTATGAATTTTCTAGTGTACAGCAAGATGTTGCTTACTGCTAAACACCTTCCCATATTCACTACTTTTATAAGATTTATCTCCAATAAATTCTTTGTTTTCTGAAAAAAAAGAGAACTGATTAACCCTGTTATTTAAAGTTCTTAGTTGACCAAATTTAAAGCTATTCCCTTACCTTCTCACTTTGGAAGGCTAGTCTCACTGTCTTTTACTTTTACTTTTACTTTTTACTTTCATCTAGGATAAAGTTACGTGGAGGGATGAATGAACCTTTACTGTAAGTGACTAACATTTGAATGTAATAAAGAAAGGAAAGGAAAGACTATCCATAAAAAGTCGATGATTTTGAGAGGCTGCAAATGTATTCTTGCCAATCTAGGTAAAAATAAGAAAAGAAAAGACTGAACAGAAAGCAAAAGGAAAATTGATGAATTTAGGGTGGAGGAGAAAAGATAGAAAGAGGCATGAAGGAAACAAAGTAAAGAAGGAAAGGGAGTCATATCAGTTGATTATTGCCAAAAATTTACTCTAAAAATTTAACATATCTGCTTTATATAGAATTGATTCACATTTTAATAGTATCAATATAGCTATTTTTAATAAGAGAAATTATTACTAATTCCCTCAAACCTTACTGAAATGTTTACTCAAAAACTCAAATACTTGTATACAGAGAAGTAAAAATTGAAAATAACTTGGATCTATCACCAAATAGCCATCAGAAGAATGAAGACACTTCAAAAGTATAACAAATTTTGGCAGTTATGCTGACATTTTCCAGAAAATAATATAGGAGTTTCAAGTACAGCCATATGACTTTTCATGCCCTTTGACCCAATTGTCCCACAAGCTCCATCCTCAAAAGGTTATTGAAAGCAAATAAAGATCTCTTCAAAAATATTCACAACATCTATGTGTGAAATAGTAAAATATTAAAAACCTACATCTTTAAAGACAGGGCTATGGCTAAAAATGTCCTGTTATATGAACATATTAGTGTGGCTTAAAGCATGTATTCAAAGCATAAAAACATAGAGACATATTTCATGGGAGATTAAAAAAATATTTAATCTTAATTTCCAGTAAATTAAAAAGGAAAGAAATATAATCATAAAAATAACACAAAAGAAAATATCAGAAGGTAACTCAGGGCATCTTGCTAATATTTTAAGTAATCTGTGTATTTTAAATGGGAAGATGAATTAATGGAAAAGAGATGGGAAAATGTCTCCTTAAATCAATCTTCAATAAACATAAGGGAAATGCCTGCCCTGTACTGAGACAACAACTTTCTTTGAGAGTGGAGGTACATGTGAGTAAAGAGATACATAAAAAAGTAACTTCATAAGCTAAAAAAATGAAGCTTTAAAGCCTTAGCTCCTTTCCGCAGTCCTAAGGAACTTTAATAAGACTAATTTCTTTAACATTTTACAAGAGCTTTGACCTAAAAAAACCAACAGAGCTGGATTTTGCAATAATCCATTTCCTTGATTTTTATGTAGTCACCTGAACAGTTGTTTCTTGGAATATCTGTTTCTGGAATCCAAAAGTCTTCCTTTCTTTCCAATTGATCACACTGGCTTTAAAACTGCAAATCCTGTTTATTAAAAATGAAAAAGTGCTAGGGACAATCACCTCAGAATCCCATCATAGAACAGAGAGATTAAAGATTCCAAATCTTTCTAGAAAAATTTGAAATTAAAGGTGCAGTCATGGAGATAGCAATGGATGCAATTGGACTTTTTAAGTAAGATCTTTCCCAGGTATCAGTTCAAATGTGAATCCTTTGATAGTAGGGACTGTTTATTTTCAAAACAATGTATTGCCTGGTGCATAGAAGGCACTTAAGAATTCTTCTCCCATTATATTGGAAGCTCCTTGAGAGCAGGGACTATTTTTGTATTTCTTTGTGTCCTCAGCACTTAGCCCAGTGCCCAAGATTTTTTTGTCAACCATGGAGGACTCAATGGGCAGACTAGAGGGGAAGGCAGGTTTTTGCTTGTTTGTTTTTAAAGTGGCAATGGGGAGAAGCATCCATAAAACTTCATAAAGAATTAAAAACAAATTCAATTTCTCTTTGAAAATAAGGATACGTGCTAGGAAGATCGAAGGAGAATACAAAGGACCAGTGAAGGATATTTTGTATTCTGGAGGAACGGGTTAGAGAGCAGAACTAAGGAAATATAGTTCATTTAACTCATTCCATACACAGACAATGAAAACACTTTATTTGAAACCCACCTTGGGATTAAACCGAAAACTTTGGATTTGAAACAACAGAAAGGGACAGATTCAATCTCAAGGATAACAATAAATCAAGAAATCAGTTTCCAGACATGCTAAACATTTTTCTGGCAAGATGTAGCACAAGTACTTTGTTTCTTGGCTACAAAAAACCTAGGAATATCTTTTTTTGTATGTCAAAGAATAACTGTTAAACTCTTTTAAGATCTTAAAAGTTGTTATACTGTAAAAAGACTTCAAAGGAACAGCTGTTCTTACCCAAAGAGACCAAGTTCTCCAGCATCACATCCCTGTACAGCTTTTTTCTGAGACAGGTTCAAATATACCCACTCCTCCCAGGTGAATTCACAGTCACATCCTTGAATGTCACCAATTCCTGAAATATCAAAAATATTGAAGTCCTAATGTTGATGCTCACCCTTTATTGTCTAAGAAGATCATGACATTAGGAAAGTGAATCCATGACAAGCAGATCAAGTGGATTAAAGATAGGGAGGGCTTTACCAGCTCCTCAGCAGCTGTCTCAGTCCAGAGTGATTAAAATGGTTTTTTATTAAGATATCTTAACAAAATGGCACACCTTCCTCATGGTAGGAGAGAGGGGCAGGGAATTCCCAAAATGCAAGGTCTTTCATGAACTTTCAAAGGCTTTGCTCCTGACCCCTCATGCCAGTCATAGGCTGGGGTCACAATCTAAGTGATACATTGGTCCCCATACATATTGCCTGCCCTGCTCATTATACTAATGAGTAAGAAAAGTAGATCTTGAGCATGGAAAGGAGAAGGTCAAGACTAGGTTAACTTAAAACAGGTGGGGCAGTTTTTGATCAAATGGAGGCAAAATGTTTTATCTTAACTTAGTATCTGATAGATCTGTACTTTGAGCCCATGTCCTCTAAATTCTGAATTCAGAGTTATTCTCCTTGTACCAAGCCCAAGGTTAAAATTGAGTTTATACACAAAAACATTCACAAGAGTACTCGTTTGGGACAGCAAAGAACTAGAAACCAAACTAAATTCTTACCAATAAAGAATGGCTAGGAAAAAATAGTATATGGATACAATGAATGGACTATTAATATATAGTAAGAAAGGATAAATCTGACTGAGAAACATTGGAAAATGGTACATATTATGAAATATATAGAGCCATCAACATTATACACAAAGAATACAAAAATAATTTTTTAAATGAAAAAGGTACTTAACTCAGAGCAGAAGATGGAGAGCACTAGAGGAGAATAGTCAGATAAAAGCACTCTAAAGGTTTACCTGCATTTCCATGGTATAAAAGAGGGTAAAGTTTGAAGAGTAAGAGATTTTTTTTTCCAGAAATGACTGTGGTGAAATAGCACAAAGCATTAAAAAAAAAGAATTTTTTTTTTATAATAGCTCCCTAACCATTTAGTTTATCAATGTACTGGACTAGGCTTTGAAGAATCTACCCTCTTTTTTTTAGTTCTGTGGTGCCTTCCCCATTCTCTAAAATTTTTCAGGGCCAAATGTTAAATAAAGGCTACACACTAAAATACATTATAGACTTCTTTCCAAAAAAGTGGATCCTGTCTCTTTTTAATTTTGAGAGAAATTATTTTACTAGTTTATTAATAATCAATGATTAAATTGGGATTCAGGCTTTTCTCCTTTATTTTCTCATTAAGGTTCAGTTCCTATAAAAAGTCAATCTCTAAAAAACATGACTGATTGAGAATAACACTAGCCCTCAAGGAACATGCTTTTCACTCTTAGGTGAGATCACCATCCAACTTGGATTTAGAGTATTAAAAGAATCAGGTCTTAGCCTGAGGAAAAGAGTCCCTGTCCTTATACTCATTTATTAGAGTTCAGGGTAATCCAGCTCATGAAGGAGAAAACCAACCAAATGGTCTTGATGGAGATAGATTCCCCTGTCCAGGTTTCTGGAGGTGACTGAGTCCCATGATCAAGCCAGTTCTGAGGAGGAGATGAAGACTTATAGCCCAACTCCTCATTAAATGTCCACAAATCAGTGATTTCCACTTGTCAGGTACATTCCCTTTCAGTCTCTCTATAGCTTGTCTTTGGTTAGTAAGAAAAATCACTGGTCATCAATTTAGTAATTGCCAGTCAGCCTAATTAATAAATAATTAATTACCCAGAAGCTCTTTCTGTCAGGGATTTACATTCATTTCACCTTGGCTTATATACTTCCTGTTGACAACTTTAAGCTCCAAATTCAAAAACCAGAATTTTAAAAAGTAAATAAATATATATGTAATTTAATATTGTATATATAATATTTTAAATATATCTATATCTTTTAAATATATACATAATATAAATATATGTATATATTTATAATATATATATATATTTGTAAGGCAGTGGGGTTAAGTGACTTGCCCAGATCACACAAGGTAATTAACAAGTGTCTGAGGCTGGATTTCAACTCAGGTCCTCCTGACTCCAGGACTAGTGCTCTATCCACTGCACCACCTTAGCTGCCCCTCAGAATTTTTTCAAAGAGAAGCCAAGGCCTAGGAAGATTTTAGTTTTTTAACCTTGTAGGTATCCTTCCTTGTTGCTATCATGTCTAAAACATGATCCTCCTTTTTCTCTACTTTCCTGCTTGCCTACAAATCTTTTGCTACTATTTAGCACCATAATCAGTTCTTCTGAGTTTTCTATTACTTTTTTAAAAAAGCTTTATTTCTTTTTTTAATCATCCTTAACTAATATTACTTAAATCTATTGTAATTATCATGATGTGTTATGCTTCAATTAAATCAGTTATTAAGAAATATTTAATTCTCAAATATAAATCATCTGACACACAGACTAATGTTTTCTTTATCCTTTTCTAGCTTTTACTCTTTAGTTTAATTCACTTTAACACAGCACTTCCCCAAAAAGCAGTGTTTACTATTTGTCAGGCATTATCAGATTCCAATATGGTTTAACAAGATTAGCTAGGTGGTTAAAGGACCTGCTATTTCTCTTGGGAACAGGAATTGTTTTCTACCATTAATAGCTAGACTGTTACTATCCCTAGGAAAATGCATTTTAAACTCACTACATCCTTGGAAAATTACTAGTCTACTGATCAGTTCACAAATAGATTAATATTATTCTGAAGCACCAAATATCATTTAATTTGACCAATCAACTCTTTTCTTATTAACTTAAAAAATCCAAATTTTATCTTACTTTTAAAATTATTAATTTTATTAAATGTCTTCATTTTATATATATATATAAGAAAAATTTTAGCATTCATTTTTAGATATTTTGAATTATAAATTCTCTCCCTTCTTCCCATCTCCCTTCTTTGAGAAGGCAAACAATTTGAAATGAATTATGCATGTAAAGTTATACAAAATATACTTCTATATTTTATTTTGCAAAAGAAAATATACAGGTAGACACACACACACACACACAAATTGAAGATATTTTAAGAAAATATTCTTCAGGGGCAGGTGAATAGTAAAAAAGAATAGAGCACTGGTCCTGGAATCAGGAAGACCTGGGTTCAAATATGGCCTCGGATGCTTGACACTTTCCAGCTGTGTAACCGTGGGCTAGTCACTTTACCCCCAATTACCTTGGAAAAAAGAAAAAATGTATTCTTCAATCTGAATTTGGAGTATATATAGTTCACTTTCTGAAGTAGGATAGCATTTTTCATCAAAGATCATTCATGGATCATTCTTTTGAATGGGGCAGCTAAGTCTTTACAGTTGATCATCTAAAACAAATTGCTGTTATGTGTACTGTGCTTTTGTGTTCTGTTCACTTCACTTTGCATGAGTTCACATAAGTCTGCCCAGGTTTTTCTGAGTGTTTCTTGAATATAATACATCACATTCATATATACCACAATTTGTTTATCCAATTCCAAACTTATAAGTATTCCTTCAATTTCCAATTCTTTCCTACTATAAAAGAGAGTTGTTATAAACATTTTTACCCAAAAAGGTCCTTTTCCCATTTTGGCTCTCTTTGGGAAATAGACTCAGTATAGCAGTATTTGCTGGGTAAAAAGGATTTGTAATTTTAAAGATTTGGGGACAAAGATCTAAATTGTTCTCCAGAATGGTTGGAACAATTCACAACTCCACCAACAGTATATTGGTGTCGCAATTTTTCCACATCCCCTCCAGCATTTGTCTTTTATCTTTTTTGTCATGTTTACCAATCTGTTATGTGTGAGATGGTACCTCAGAGTTGTTTTAATTTATATTTCTTTAATTGTTAGTCTTTTAGACACTGGCCCTGGAATCAAGAGGACTGGAGTTCAAATCCTGCCTCAGACAATTGACACTAACCAGCTGAATGACCTTGGGAAGTCACTTAATCCTAATTCCCTAGAATTCAGACCCATCTTCAGTCATCCTGATTCATATCTGGCCACTGGACCCAGATGGCTCTGAAGGAGAAAGTGAGGCTGGGGACTTAGCACAGCGCCCCTCATTCAGATCCAATTCATTTGCATGTCATGGTGTCACCTCCCTAATATCATGGTCTTCTTCAAGAATGAAGGACAGGAGACAGCTAAATGGTGCAGTGGATAGAGTATTGGTCCTGGAATCAGGAAGCCCTGAGTCCAAATCTGACCTCAGACACTTAATAATTAATTAGCTGTGTGACCTTGGGAAAGTCACTTTAACAACATTGCCTTGCAAAAAACAAAATTAAAAAGAATGAAGGACAAACATCATCAGTCATTTAAAGCATTGTCACATAGCTTTGATTTCTCCTGAGTACTATCCTTTTTCCATCTATCAACTAGAGAATGGCTCTTATTTTTATAAATTTGGCTTGGTTCACTACCTTTGTGAAAAATGAGACCTTTATTAGAGAAACTTGCTATAAATTTCTCTATTTTCTTAATTTTCTTTCTACCTTTTTGCTGTATATTAGTTTTAATTGTTTAAAAGCTTTTTGATTTCATATAATGAAAATTATTCATTTCACTTCTCGTTTGACCATAAAGTCTTCCCTTATCCATAGATCTAAAAGGGCCATTTTTCTATGCTCTTTTAATTTGATGATCATCATTTGTGTCTAAATTATTTACATTTTGATTTTTCTATTCATATGTGTTGTGAGATGTAGACATGTACCTTGTCTCTGTCAAACTACTCTTTAGTTTTCCCCTAGCAATTTTTTCAAATGGAGAGTTCTTTATCATAAAAATTTGGATCTTTAGATTTATCAAATATTAGATTACTAGGATCAAGGGGAGCTAGGTGGCACAGTGGATAGGGCACTGGCCCTGGAGTCAGGAGTACTTGAGTTCAAATCCAGCCTCAGACACATAATAATGACCTAGCTGTGTGGCCTTAGGCAAGCTACTTAACCCCATTACCTTGCAAAAACTAAAAAAGAGAGAGAGAGAGAGAGAGAGAGAGAGAGAGAGAGAGAGATTACTAGGATCATTCAGTACCATGTATTTGTTTATCTAATCTATGCTCTTGATCTAATACTGTTTCTTGGCTAGTATCAGATTATTTTGATGATTATCACTAGGATATAATTTGAAATCTGGTAATGCTAGGTTACTTTCTTTCACATTTTTAAAATTATTTCCTTAATATTCTTGATCTTTTGTTCTTCCACAAAAATTTTGTTATTTTTTCTGGCTCCATGAAATATATCTTTGGTAGTTTGGAATGGCACTCAATAAATTAACTTAGGCAGAATTGCAATTTTTATTATATTGACTGGGCCTACTGAGCAATTAAAATTTCTCCAATTGTTTAAATATCTATTTGAAAAGTTTTATAATTATGTTCATTTTTCTTTGTTTTTTTCCTGTCAAATAAACTTCCAAGTATTTTATATTGTCTGCACTTATTTTAAATTTCTTATTAGGACTTTGTTGGTAATAAATAAAAATGCTCCTGATTTACATAGATTTATATTGTTAAATAGAAACTCTATTAAAGTCCTTCATTGTTTGATAGTATTTTTAGTTTGATTCTTTAGAGTCCTCTAACTTTACCATCACATTATCTGCAAAAAAGTAATTGTTTTATTTTCTCACTATTTAGTTTTATTCCTTCAATTTTGTTTTTTTATTGCCAGAGCTAGCAATATGAGGACAATACTGAATAATACTAGTGACGATAGACATCCTTGCTTCACCCCTTACTGAATCTATCCTCATTACAGATAATGTTTGCTCTTGGTTTTAGATAGATATTATTTATCATTTTTAAAAAGGGCTCCATTTATTCCTATGTACTTCAGTGTTTTAGCAGAAATGTTGCACTTTGTCAAGTTATTTCTGCATCCACTGATATATTTTTGTTTTGTTATTGATAGGGTCACAGACTTTCTTAATCATTAATGTCTCTTTCATACTATTTAATTCTTTCCTAATCACTATTGTCTCTTTCATACTATTTAACTCATAATTAAAATCTCAGACTCAAATTCCAGAATACCTATGGCCTATATCAGTGAGTTTCTGTGCTTCCCAAGTAACCTCTTTCTATATATAACCATAAACAACCTGCTTTGAATTTATGACAATCTTTGTAATGCTTCATTTTCTCTTACCACTTAGTGAAGTACGATATCAATATTTGTGACAGGACCCAAATGCTTGACTCTGGGGTCACAGACATTCCATTAATTTGCAATATTGATATTTGTGTATAGTCTGACTGGATCCAGATGCTTGACCCTGTCACAGATATACCATGAGTTGTCTAAAACTTCACAAAGCACCCTTGTTAGCCCAATTACTTGCTGTATCTGTTAAACCATGTCCATGCCTCCCTCTGCCCCAGAGGTGGCTGAAACCATAAGGTAGTAATTTCCACCACCCCCAAATCTGTGGGAAGTCTGTGAATTCCTCATCCCCACTATCTCAGAAAATAAGTTCTAACATTACACAAAGACCCTGACCCTCTTCTTACCCCTATCTATGTGGAACCTTATGACAGGACAATATATCTAACTGTTGTCTTTGCTTCTGTAACCTGCTTGCTCTCAGTACCTCCCCCTCAAAACACTATAAAACCCTATCCCCTGAATACTCAGGTACTGTGTGATTTGGGTACTCAATCCCCAGACAGTCCCCGGGAATAAAGATCTCCAATTTTATCAAATTCTGGTCTCTATCTCACTCTTTGGGTACAACATTAGCATATGACTATCACTCCAAGAGAAGTTTTTTTCTTGCTGTTTTGTTTCAACCATTATATAAGAACTTAAAAACAAAGAATTCTACATTTATGCAAAACTGTGGTATCTAACTCTAATGGAATATTATTGTACTATAAGAAGTGAAAAGCAGGTTGATTTCAGAAAAACCTGAAAAAATTTAGAGGAACTGATGCAAAGTAAAGTGAACAGTACCAAAAAAAAGTTGCATATAGTTAATAGTAATACTGTACAATGAAGAATAGCTATTTTAGCTATTTTCAGTAATACAATGATCCAAAGGACTAAAGATGAAGCATACTACCTGCCTCCAAAGAAAGAATAGATATTCTTTATATATAGGAAGAACCATGTTATTTTTCACTTTCTTTCCTCTTTTTTCTTTTATTTGAGTCTTCTTGTACAAAATAAGTAATTTGGAAATGTTTTACATGACTGCACATGTATGAACTATATCTGACTATACCATCTGAAGGACGGGTGGGAAGAGAGGGATAGAATTTAGAACTCAAGACTTTTTTTAAAAGTTTAAAAATTATTATAGCATGTAATTGGGAGGGGAAATAATATATATGCATATGCATGTGTGTTTATGCATATGTATGTGTATAAATATGTCCACACACATATTAACCAACACAGTCCATATCTGTATCAAGATGAACATAGATACAGGCTGTAATGGGTAATACAGAGCTTGATATTGAAGTCGTAAACATGGATAGGTTTTTATGAGATGAGATTTATATAGTTATGAGGAAACTTTGGTGCTCTTACTCCTAGCTCTGACCCACTGCTCAGTCTCTCCCACTGTCAGAGTTCTTCAGTATTTAACTAGCATTTATTAAGTATATAACATGGGCAAGGATCTAAGATAAGAACTGAAGTCATAAAAGGAAAATAAAATATTCCCTGCTTTCAAGGAGTATACATTCTGGTAGAAAGACTGTTCACACTTC
Organism: Macrotis lagotis; assembly: GCF_037893015.1. Classification (NCBI taxonomy): domain Eukaryota; kingdom Metazoa; phylum Chordata; class Mammalia; order Peramelemorphia; family Peramelidae; genus Macrotis; species Macrotis lagotis. Next base: position 36,535,329 of record NC_133658.1, read on the forward strand.
CAATATCAAAAATATAAAACATATACACAAATTGTGAAATGGACTCAAAATGGTGAAGTCAAACTTTTCTACTATTCCCTTCCAAAAATCTTTAAAAGAACACAACAAATCAAAACAAGAAATGATGCAGGAAATAAAAGTCAGGATGAGACATTTTTCTATCCCAAGATAACTTAGGTCAGAAAGAATAATTGTGCCACAAGCAAGAGCTGGCTTGCAGAAACAAGCTCTGGACCTAGGAGATGCTGGTGGAGGTGTCAGCAGGAACTATTTCCAGAGCTCTATTTGCCTAAAGACAGAAAAAAACTGGATAGTCAAAAAAAATTACATTGGACTACTCTATGGGTTACTGGTATGGGTCTGGAGACTTGAGGCACTTGGCAACTCCACTATGCAGAATTCACTTGAAAATTCAACTGGTCCTGGGGATTTTTCCTAGGGAGTTTATTTATTACAATTTGAAAAAAAAGGGGTAAAGAAAGAGTACTTCTAAATTCCTTCTATGACACAAATATGGTTTTTATCATTAAACCAGGGAGAACAAAAAGAGAAAGAAAGTAACAAACCTATTTTCTTAATGGATACTGAGACAAAAATTTTAATAGAAAATATTAGCAGGACATTACAACAATATAGCATAAAGTTCATATAATACAATCATGCTGTATTTTTAGGTTTCTTTTTTTTTTTTGCAAGGCAAATGGGGTTAAGTGGCTTGCCCAAGGCCACACAGCTAGGTAATTATTAAGTCTCTGAGGCCGGGTTTGAACTCAGGTCCTCCTGACTCCAGGGCCAGTGTTCTATCTACTGCATCACCTAACCGCCCCTATCATGCTGTATTTTTATACCAGATTAGGAAAAGTAAAAGCATAACTGATGATGTTCATAACAAAAACAACCATGTTTATTTCAATAAACAGAAAAAAGCTTTCGACAAAATATAACATCCAATCTTATTAAAACACCAGAAAGTATAAGAATAAATGTAGCTTTTATTAAAATGATAAGAAGTATCTATCTAAAACCAAGAGTACACATGATCTGTAATGAAGATAAACTATTATTCTTCCCAGGAACATCAGGTGAATTAAGGATGGACACTACCAACTTTTATTCATTATTGTACTTCAAATGCTAACTATAATAAAGAGACAAGAAAAAGAAACTGAAGGAATAATGGTAGGCCACAAAGAAAAAACTATCATTCTTTATAAATAACTCTAGAGAATCAACTAAAAAACTAGTTGAAAAATGAAGAATTTTAGCAAAGCTGGATGATATAAAATGGGTCCACAAAATCATTTCCATATATTGCCAACAAAACCCAACAACATGAGATAGAAAGAGAAATTCCATTTAAGATAACAGAAACTAAATGAACATAATTATAAAACACTTAAAAAAACAACAGATCTAAACGATTAGAGAAATATCAGTTGGCTAAAAATAGCAACTCTACCTAGGTTAATTTATTTAGCACAATCAAATTACTATATAATGTTTTATAAAGTTAGGAAAAGCAATAAAATTTATGAGAAAAACAAAAGGTCAAAAATACTAAAGGAATCAATTTTTAAAAATTGTACAGGATGAAATGGAATAGATTAGGAATACAATATACAGAAGTAAATGACCACAGTAATCTAGGGTTTGATAAACCCAAATATCCAAGCTATCTGACAAAACTGTTACTATATAACTATTTGACAAAAATGATTGGGAAAACTGCAAAGCTGTCTGGAAGAAACTAGGCATAAACCAACATCTCACATTGGATATTTAAAGTTAAAAATGGGTACAAGATTTAGATCTAAAATAAAAGGTAAAACAGTAAGTAAAATAATACTTCCAGGTGTTTTTAATAGAAAGGAGTCTCGTATCTCATGAAAAGCTTTTTCTGCATTTGATATAACAAAAACTGTCAGTTTTTTTATATTGTTGATAGTTAATTTGTCTTCCTTATGATAAATCATCCTTGTAACATTTTTAGTACTAATCCCATTTGATCATAATGTGCAATCTTTGTAATATGTTGTAATCTTTTATCTAGGATCTCATTTAGAAATTTTGCATCCATATTCATTAATGAAATTGGTCTTTAATTTTTTTCCTTGTTTTTGCTCTTCCTGATTTGGGTATAATCATCATATTTGTTTAATAAAAGTAGTTTGGTAGGACCCCTTTTTTTGCCTATTCCAAATAATTTCTTTGATTTTGAAATTAGTTAGTTTATATGTTTGTAAATTCATCTAGTCCTATTGTTTTTTTTCCTGAGCATATTTATGCCTTGTTCAATTTCTTTTTTTAAAAAATAGTTCTTTTTAGATATTCTATTTCCTCTTTTGCTAATCTAAGCTGTATATATTTTTGTAATCTTCCATTTCGCTTAAATTATTCAACTTATTGGCATATAATTAGGAAAAACAGCTGCAAATAGCTGCACATAATTTCTGTAACAATCTTTCTTTTCACTCTTTTCCTGTTTGATACTATTTTCATTTTCTTCTACAAAAAGAGCCAGGCACGGGGTGGGGGGGGGACGGAGCCAAGATGGCGACAAGAGTGGATCATGTCTTAGGTGCTCTCTCATAAATCTTCAAAACTAAGGACTCTAACTAACTTTTCGAGAGACAGAACCCACAAAGGGACCCAGAGAGGCAGTTCTCCTACTCAAGGTAACCTGGAAAAGGGCAGAAAGGCTCTGCTCCCCGGGGCCGGAGGGGCAGCCGGCAAGAGGGGTGGCCCACTAGAGCCAAAGAACTTCAGCCTCCCGGAGGCAGCCCCAGGGCGCTGGGAGCCTCAGCTCACAGCAGCGGGGGAGTCTCCTGAGCTGCACCCAGGGGAGCACCGGGCACAAAGTGGGGGAACAGCGGGGGACCTCTGCCAGAGCCAGCACGTGGAGCCCAGCCCTCGGGGCACACAGTGAGCAGCATGGTCTTTCCACAGCCTAGACCCTGAAACAGAAGCAAGTGGAGCCCATAAGCAGGAGCCCCCAGGGCATGAGCCCATTGAGCTGAGGGAGGGGAGTGAAGAGAGACTGCCAAGCTCTGTCCTCTGCCCCTGGAACAGGACTCTGGGGCTGTGACCACATTCAGATCCTGATTGCAGTGTAGCCCCCCCCCTCATAGAACAGCAGGGGCCCCCCACCTCGGCCCCGTGGCAGAGGTGGGGCGCTTATGGTCATTCATAGACCAGGAGGGAGGACAGAGCCTCACGCACTGAGACCCTTGTGGGAGTGTCCCAAAAGCACCCCAAACCAGGCCCAGTCTGGGAAAATGAGCAAGCAGAGAAAAAAGAGGCACACCATTGAGAAATATTTCTCCTGTGAGCCCAAGAAGGATCAAAATACTCAGTCTGAAGATGAGGAAGCACAAGCTCCTGCATCTAAAGACTCCAAAAAAAAAAACAGAAATTGGGATCAGGCTATGACAGAGCTCAAAAAAGACTTTGAAAATCAAATGAGAGAGTTGGAAGAAAAACTGGGAAAAGAAAGGAGAGAGATGCAGGAAAAACATGAAAATGAAGTCAGCAGCTTAGTCAAGGAAATCCAAAAAAATAGCATGCTAAAAACCAGCTTAGATCAAATGAATAAAACAGTTCAAAAACTTATTGAGGAGAAGAATGATATAAAAAGCAAAATTGGCCAGATGGAAAAAGAGATAAGAAAACTCTCTGAGGAAAACAAATCCTTCAGACAAAGAATAGAACTCAGGGAGATTGATGAATTTACAAGAAATCGGGACACACTACTTCAAAACCAAAAGAATGAAAAATTAGAAGAAAATGTGAAACATCTCATTGAAAAAACAACAGATATGGAAAACAGATTTAGGAAAGAATTTAAAAATTATTGGAATACCTGAAAGTCATGATCAGGAAAATAGTCTTGACATCATTTTCAAAGAATTACTACAGGAAAATTGCCCTGATATCCTAGAAGCAGAGGGCAAAATACAAATGGAGAGAATCCACTGATTCCCCCCGAGAAAGAGATCCCAAAAAACCAACCCCTAGGAATATTATAGCCAAGTTCCAGAACTCCCAAGTCAAAGAGAAAATCTTACAAGCAGCCAGAAGGACACAGTTCAAATACCATGCAGCTGCAATCAGGATCTCACAGGACTTAGCAGCAGCTACATTAAAACCTCATAGGGCTTGGAATATAATATTCTGGAAGGCAAAAGAGCTTAGAATGCAACCAAGAATCAACTACCCAGCAAAAATGAATGTCCTCTTCCAGGGAAAAACATGGACTTTCAATGAACCAGGGAAATTTCAAATGTTCCTGTTGGAATGGCTAGAGCTGAACAGAAGGTTTGATTTTCAGATACAGGACTCAGGTGAAGCATGGAGATTAGAGAAGGGGAAAATATGAGGGACTTAATGAGGATGAACTGCATGTATTCCTGCATAGAAAAATGACACTGATAATACTCATATGAACCTTCTCAGTTAATAGAGCAGGTAGAGGGAGCTTTTATAGTTGAAGCACAAGAGAAAGCTGAATTCAAAGATAAAATATGGTGTAAAAATGTAGTTAATAGAAAAAAGGGAAATGTAATGGGAGAAAGGAAAAGGAGAGGGGGAATAGGCCAAGATATTTCATATAAGATTTTTCTTTATTACAATGAGCTATTGCAATGATATGAAAGGGGGGAAGGCAAGGGGGAATGAGGGAATCTTCACTCTCATCAGAGGTGGCTAGAAGAGGAAACAGCATATATACTCAATGGGGTATAGACATCTGGAGTAAGGAGAAAAGGGGGGACAGGGGGAAGGGATGGGGATGTGAATGGAGGAGGAGAGGATGGACCATGGGGGGAGAGTGGTCAGATGTAACACATTTTCTTTTTTACTTCTTGTAAGGGGCTGGGACTGGAAGGCCTGTCTGGGACCATAGGGCCAGGTGGATGCTGGGCCTAAGAGGTGGTATGGGGGCTCAGGGCCTCTTGGCCCCAGGGCCTGGGACCTGTCTGCTGCGCCACTCAGCGACCCTACAGCAGAGTCAGAGTAAAAGGAGAGAGAAAATATAGTATATGGTAGTGGAGAAATATGAAAGGAGGGAGTTGTGATCAGCAATGGCAATGGTGGAAAAATATGGAAGTAACTTTTGCCATGGACTTATAAAGAAGCACATTTTTATTATTATTATTTTGGGGGGGTACAGGGCAAATGGGGCTGGGTAGCCTGCCTGGGGCCGCATAGCAGGGTGATTGTTGGGTGTCTGAGGCTACCTCCCAGCCACCCCTACTATTATTACTATTTTATTTTAGTTTTGGTCTTTTTTTTCCTTTTTTTTTTTTTTTTTTTTTTGGTTTTTGCAGGGCAGTGGGGTTGGGGTGGCTTGTATGTCACACAGTTGGGTGATTGTTGGGTGTAAGGGGCTGGATATGGGCTTGGGTGCTCCTGGCTCCAGGGCTGGTGCTCTGTCCATTGCACCACCTGGCTATACCTACAATTATTACTATTATTTTTTTATTTTAATTTTTTTCTCTCCCCTTTACTTTATCACTCAAGTGAGTCTATTTTTTGGGGGGGAGGGGTTAATTTGTTTACTCTTAAACAAGAATATTTTATTAATGTATAAGAAAACATTATTTGTACAAAATGAGAATCAATATTAAAAGAAAAAATTTAGGGGCAGCTAGGTGGCGTAGTGGATAGAGCACTGGCCCTGGAGTCAGGAGTACCTGGGTTCAAATCCAGTCTCAGACACTTAATAATTACCTAGCTGTGTGGCATTGGCCAAGCCATTTAACCCATTTGCCCTGCAAAAACATAACAATAAATAAATAAATAAAAGAAAAAATCGAATAATGCCATTTGGAAGAATTATACAAGGATAAATTACTCTTCAGGGGTTCAGTATTTGATCTGGGAAATTTTTTTTTTTTTACCAAAAAACAGTTTAGGCCAAGCTATTGTCTAAAACAGACATTCCTTCCTCCTGGTGTGATTTAATGTTCTCTGGAATCTGCCAAGTTCTGATGAGAAAGAGCTTTACCAAAAAAAGGAAATCACTTTATATTCAGTTTTCTCTCTGGTTCACAGATTTTAACATGCTTCTGGCTATGCAAATAAACACTGTTGAAGGGTTGTTGACAATCCACACTGAAAAAAGCTTAAGGTCTTGGAGAATTATTTCCTAGAATTTGGAGAGATCCATATTACATCGTTCCAAGTTGAAAGACTAGACACCAAGTCTTATTAAAAATACTGCTTGTAGGGGTGGCTAGGTGGTGCGATTGGATAAAGCACCAGCCCTGGATCAGGAGGACCTGGGTTCAAATCCAGCCTCAGACACTTAATAATGACCTAGCTGTGTGGCCTTGGGCAAGCCACTTCACCCCACTGCCTTGCAAAAACCTAAAAAAAAATATTGCTTGTATTTGGAACTATGCCCATAGGGCTATAATATTGTCCACATAACAAAGATAAAAAGGGCGGGAGAAAATAGGCTCCCTATGTACAAAAAATATCTCTGAGCAGCTCTTTTTGTGGTAGCTGAGAATTGGAAATCAAAGTGTTGCCTATTGAGGAATGGCTAAACAAGCATTAGTATATGCCTGTAATTGAATATTACTGTGTTGAAAGAAATGACAAACAGGATGATTTCAGAAAAATGTGGACTTACATGAACTGATGCAAAGTGAAGTGAACAAAACCAGAACATAGAATTATGAATTCCTTGGCTATTCTCAGCAATACAATAAGACAATCCCAACAGACTCGTGATAATACTTACTATCCACCTCAAGAGAAAGAACTGAATTTGTTTGAATAGTGAACTGAAGTATGCTATTTTTCAATTTCTTTCACCTTTTTACTGAATCCTCTTATACAAAATGATTAATTGGAAATGTTTACAATGATTGTATAGGCATAACTTATGTGTGACTTACTGTCACATAACTTACTGTCTCATGAAGGGATGGGGAGATAAAGGGATAGAATTTGGAACTGAAAACTTTTTAAAAATTGTTTAGAATTATTTTAGTATGCACTTGAGAGAAAATAAAAATATGTACGGAAAAAAGAAGAGCCAGGCGGGGAAGGTTGGGCCAGGCATGCGCATGAAGTGCCTGGACTTCCGAACTACGATTCCCAGAAGGCCTTGCTCACCTCACTGCTGTTTCCTAAGCGGAAGCCGGGAGATGAAGGTCCCTTCGAACAACACTTCCGGCTTTTTTCCCGCCTCTTCCGTGCTTGGCGGCGGCCGCTTTCCTATTCCATCCTGAGCCGGACTGGGGCTTGAAGAGGGGAGGGCGCGGCGGGGCACCGGGGGCAGCGCATGCTCAGTCGTGGAGGTCCCAGCTGCGTGGGCAGGCCTGGGGGCGGGGCCCGCCTCTGGCCCCGCCCCCCGCCCGGTCCTGGTGCCCGCTCCTTCTGCAGGGAGGCGCGGGCCCCCGCCCAGGCCCCTCCGGGAGAGGCATCAGATCCCCCGACTCCCGGGCTTGGCACACGCACCTGTCCGTGTCTACTGGTAACCCTCGGGGAGGGCAAAGAAAGAAAAAATTAATATAACTTTATTCTATATTTCAAAGGAATAGCAAGTTGCACATAACATTGGCATTTTCAGTGCGATTATCTTATACTATATTATGGCAAATTTGTGTTTTCCGTAAGTTAAAATTTATTATATTAAAATTTATTTTTAATACATATGAAAGTGAACAGAATTAGGAGACGGCTAGGATAGGCACAGTAGCAGCACTATTGTACCAAAGGCTAAGTGTGAACGATTTAGCTACTCTGACCTGTAACCTACAGTGATCCACAAAGTCCAAAAGACTCACCCCAAAATTAAGAGAATTGATGAACTTTGAGTGCAGACTGAAGAATATTCTTTTTCATTTTTTTCTTGCTGTTTTTTGGGGGCACCAGTTCTAATATGGAAAGATTTTCCATGTCTTCATATGCATGATGACTATCCTCAATTGGTGCGGGGAAGGATTAGAGAGAGGGAAAAAATTTCGAAGTCAAAATTCAAAAAAAAAAAAAAGGAAATATAATTTTTTTGAGACAAAAGGATATCTAAGTCTCTATGGTATCTTTTAGCTCTAAATATATGATTCTAGTGACCAGAATTTCTAGGATTATACCATATGAGAAAGAAATGTCTCCCATGGTGCTTGGGCTGAGACAGGCCTTCCAGGCCTGGCTGTCAGTAGAGGAGACATTCCTACCTCTTGGGGCAGAGCAGAGGCCACAGGAGGCAGAGGTTCTAGAGAAGAAATGAGCACTGTGAGAATTAGGGGTCACGCTGTAGTTGTCCCCTAAGCACAGGCAAGAAGTGGGGGGACACAGGAGGTCATAGTCCCTGTTGCTCTGTCTTTACTCACTTTTTTTTTTAGGTTTTTGCAAGGCAAATGGAGTTAAGCATCTTGCCCAAGGCCACACAGCTAGGCAATTATTAAGTGTCTGAGCACGGATTTGAAATCAAGTACTCCTGACTCCAGGGCAAGTGCTCTATCCACTGCACCACTAGTGGCCCCATCACTATCTCTTAAGAGACAAAACAGAAAAAACCAGCTGCATTTTCAGGAGGGCAAGGTACTAATCCCTGTAGTAAAAAGAAAGGTTTCCCATATGAGGGGGTGGTACCAGGAGGATGCTGGAAGGTTATGAACCTCAGCAAAACCTGGACCAAGTACTACACAAACGATAAGAGTTTATTTCCTTCCATCTGGGAAACCAGGGAAGGCCCGAGGTGGGGTGGGTGGGGGTGTCAGGTCCTGGTAGAGTTCATGTGATGAGTGGCATGGAGAATTGGAATCCACCTCGATTATACCTAGATGCAATCCTTCAACTAACTCCCATATTGATTCTTTTCTCTTTTTTTTGGGGGGGGGGGGGAAGCTACTTGCCTCTTTCCTTTCTCATGCCTGAATCCCTGAGTTTTACTAAGAATGTTTTTCCCTCCCAACAATATATTTTCCTTCTCTTTTTGATGTAGTTTTTCTTAGCCTCTTTGTCCCATCTCTCTGTTACTTAAGACCTATAACTAAACAGGTTTTGCCTCAAACTACAACCTAGGAAAATCCTGGCTTTAAAAAAGCCGAGGTCTCCCAACAAGTTCTGGGTCTTTCCCAATTGTACTGATCCATAAATCTTCTATTTAGACCTAACAAATTGTCAAATATAGAAAAATTTTATATTTATGGGGATCTGAAATTTCAACCAAACATTCCCATCCTGTAGCTGAATGTGGGTCCAACTATGTTAAAAAACACTTCAGAATTCACAAGCTGTTCACATTCTCCGATCCAACTAGCTAATTCTACAATTGAGTTTAATATCTTGAGCTATTTAGTGACAACAGAAAAAAAATCCACATACAAAAAACAATTCTTAGTGCCCTCCCCATTTCTCATTTCCAACTACATTCCTAAAGATTGAGGATTGGCTGCTTAAGTTTTAAGAAATGAAAACCATTCCAAAAGATGAAGGGATTTTTTGAGTGATATAGAATGACAAGTGCAAGATGGAAGAATAAACATGATTATGACAGCTAATTATTAACATTTTAATTGGTTAGAAAAAGCAGATTAAAAAAGATTTGGTTGGTGAAATGGCATGGATTTGTAGGAGGGCTGGATGTGAATTGTTTTTGCCAATTATTGCCTCAGTGACCTTTGTTAAATCACAGCCTCTGAAAGATTCCTCATCTAAAGGATAAACTTCAACTAGAGTGAGACCTGTAATGTCCCTTCCAGCTCCAAATCAGTTAATATTGGACAATATTACCAAGGCATTATATAGCACATAGCTAGAAGATATTGCCACTCTCTTATCATGTTTCATTAATTTTTTGACATTGCTTTTTAAAATTTTAATATGCAGCTCCTGATTCCATCCCTTCTTCCAACCACTTTGGTAACCATTGAGAAGGCAAGAAATACAATTAACTGTTTTACAAGAAAAGTCAGGTAAAATGTTCCAGGAAAAATAGCATGAAACTTAAAAGAAAAATGTGCTTCAATCTTATCCCTCTGTAGAAGATATTTTTCAAGATGATCCTTCGGAGTTGTGGTGGATTAGATCAGAGTAGAAAATGTTTTCAGATTTGATTATTTTTACAATATTATTATTGTATAAACTATTGCTCACTTTCTGTTCATTGATTTTGAATTCATATCAATTTTCTGAGACTTTTCTGAAACGAACCCTTTCTATAATTTCTTAAATGGCAAAGTGGTACTCAATCACATTTCATTTTCGATAACTTGTTCAGCCATTCACCAATTGATGGGTATCCCCTCAGTTTCCAAATCTTTGACACTACAAAGAATTGATAGATTTTTGTGCATATGGGTCATTTTCCTTTGATCTCTTTGGGATACAAAACTAATCATGGTATTGCTATTTCTAAGGATAGGTACAGGTTTTATAGACCTCTGTTCATAATTTCAAATTGTTCTCCACAATGGTCAGACAAATGCACAACTCCAACAGTAAGAGTTCCTGTTTTTCCATAACTTTTAAAAAATTTGCTATTTTCCTTTTTTTGGTCATAGGTGACAGAACCTCAAAGCTGTTTAAATAGCATATCTCCAATATTACTGATTTAGTGCATTTTTCCAATTGATCTTAGGTTACTTTGACTTTTTTTTCCTCTGAAAAATGCCTGTTCCTATTTTTTGACCATTTATCAATTGGAAGATGCTCTCATTTTGATAAATTTGGGCTTACTTTCCTTTATGTTTGATATGCGAGACTCTAACAGGGAACTTTGCTGTCAAATCTTCTACCCCCACCCTTTCATACCCCTACTGGCTTATTTTGATTTTGTTGGTTGTTTGTGCAAAAATTTTCATTTTACATAATAAAAATTATCGATTTTACCACCTGAGAACTTTTCTTTTGTGTGATCATGAACCCTTCCTATACCCCACATCTATGGAATTGACAGGTTAATTTCTCCAATGCTCCTCCTGAGCAATGATTCCTTTTAACCCCTAATGCTACTACAATCATTATTCATCAGTGTGATATAATTCCATTAAGGGTAGTGTAAGTTCTGTATATTAGACCGCAGAGATCTAAACTGCAAGTTGGAAGCTCACTTGCTTAATCATAGTAAGCTAACTAGAGATCCTCCATCCTAGTTATGGTGACCAAACTCAGCATGGCAGAGATGACTCAATTATTACATCAGAAGACCCCAATTTTTTTTTACATTTCCAGACTCCTTTTGTCTATCTAACATGAGCAAGTGATCATCTTATGTCCACTGAGTCACTAAAGATAACTCATGTTTTGCCCAATCTCAGATCCAGTGCACTGCTGACATATATTTCTAGTTGACGCATCATTTTTAGCCCTCAAAGCAAGGTCTATTAACCAATGGGATCCTATACTTAATATACTTACCTCAAGAATGTTAGATATCAAGCTTTATAAAAATAAGGCACTGGAAGAAAGGAATTTGACAAAGCATAGTAAGATCTGAGGTCCACTGCAGTAGAGGGAACCATTGGCTCAGGGCTCAGCATCAGTGGTTTTTCTTTCATATTGGGCAATGCTCTACATTCTTCTAATTTGTATATCATGTTATCCTTTATGTCTAAATCACATACCCATTTTGAGCTGATCTTAGTATATGATTTAAGTATTTAATGCTCAGTTTCTGCAAGACTACTTTCAAGTTTTTAGTATTTTTTTAAAGAAAGAACAAATAACTGGAATTTTCAGATTTACTTAACACTAGTCTACTGAGCTCATTTATTGCTATATATCTATGTACCTAATCTATTCCACTTCTCAATCACTCTATTTCATGTTTGGTACCAAGTTGATGTGGAGATGACTTTTTAGTAGATTGAGATCTGGTACTACCAGGATCCCTTATTTCACATTCCCCATCCCATTTTTTGCCTTGAAATTCTTGACCTTTTTTTCCTCCAAATGACTTATTTTTTCTTCTTATTCTATAAGGCAGTTTTTTAGCATAGTATGGCACTGAATAAGTAAATTAATTTAGGTAGCATTATAATTTTATTGTAGTAGCTCCTACTCACAAGCAATTAATATTTCTCTAGCTATTTAGGTGTCTTATATGAGGAGTATTTTGCACTTGTGTTCTTGTAATTCCTAAATGTGTCTTGGCATACAGACTGTCAATTATCTTATACTGATTGCAGTTGTTTTAAATGAAATTTCCTTTTTTTTAATTTCTTCCTTCTTGATTTTGTTGTAGGATATTATGCTGTTCAGTATCATTTATACCCCATGTACTGTACTCCTGGTCAGTTCCCATCTCACTGTCTATACACCTCTCTGATTTTCTAAGTTCCTTTTGTAAATACAAGTCACATTAACTTTTCTTTCACTTTATCAAACTGAATTCAGTTTGGAGCTTTTAAAAGAAAGGTATTGTGAAGGGAATTTGTTAAAGAGAATTTAGCAAAAGAAAATTCTGGTTTCACTCTGGCTCTGCCCTGGGTTTAAGTTTCAGCCTTCTAATATTCAATAAATGTCTATCATTTGTTTTCAGTATGAGTTCTCTGATGAATATAAAGGACTGTCCACAGTGTAAAGACATTTCCATATTAAACTGTTTTCATAAGGTTTGTCTAGTAGGAATTCTCAGATATCAGTTAAGTTCTGTGGTCCCACTAAAAAAAAATTCTCATTCATGTTTCTCAACAGCATTAATTTCCCAGATATCAAGTATATTCTGAGTTCAGATAAAGGCATTTTCAAAGACATTACATTCATAATTTTGCTTTCCTGTAAGTACTCTTGGTCACTGAATAAATTCTGAGTTGTAATGGAAGACATTTCCATACAACTTATATTTAAAAGGAATTCCTCCAGTACCAGTTCTCTGATGCACAGTATGTTGGTTCTTATTCTTGAAGATCTTCCAGCATTTATATTCTTAAATTCTCTCAAATACATTTTACTCTGATGCAAAATAGTTTTTGAACTCATGAAGAAGATATTTCCATACACATTATATTCAAATTTTTCTCTAGATGAATTCTCTGATGCTGAAAAAGCTCTCTCTTCAGTTTAAAAGACTTCCCTCATTCATAAGGTTTCACTCTAGGATTTCTGATGTTACAAGTTGTTTCTTCACTCTAAATGACCTTACATTCATGATATTCAGAAATGGATTTTCTGCTGTTAAATGATTTCTTCACTCTGAAGGTCATTCCACATTCATTTATATTCAAAAATGTTTCACTACATTATGAAAATTCTGATGTTGTATAAACTCTAAATTCAGGAAAAAAGACTTTCCTACATTCATTACATTAAAATTTTTTTTAACTTTATGATAAATTCACTGATGTTGAGTAAGCACTGTGGTTTTAGTCAGAAGATCTTCCCACTTTCATTACATTCCTAAAGCTTCTGTCCAGTATGAATTTTCTGATGCTGAACAAGTTGTGACTTCAGTCTAAAACCTTTCACACATTCATTACATTCATAAGGCTTCTCTCCAGTATGAATTTTCTGATGCTGAATAAGCTGTGACTTCAGTCTGAAGGCCTTCCCACATTCATTACATTCATATGGTTTCTCTCCAGTATGAATAATCTGATGTCGCATGAAATCTGAATTATAAAAGAAGCCTTTCCCACATTCATTACATATCAGTGGTATATCTCCATTATGAATTCTCTGATGCTGAGTAAGCTGTATCTTCAGTCTGAAGGGCTTCCCACATTCCTTACATTCATAAGGTTTTTCTCCAGTATGAACTCTCTTATGTTGATTAAGTTTGGCAACCTGACAGAAAGTCTTCCCACATACATTACATTCATAAGGCTTCTCTCCAGTATGAGTACTCTGATGCACTATGAAATCTGACTTCCAATGGAAGCTTTTTCCACATTCATTACAACTAAAAGATTTCTTCTCTCCAGTATGAATGCTTTTATGTTGATTAAGTTGTACAGTAAGGCGGAAGGCTTTCCCACATTCATTACATTTATAAGGTTTCTCTCCAGTATGAATTGTCTGATGTCGGTTACATTCTGATTTGAAATAGAAGGCCTTCCCACACTCGTTACACACATAAGGCTTTTCTCCTGTATGAATTGCTTTATGTGCCTTAAGTGATATAATGCTACTTAAGATCTTCCCACATTCATCACATTTATAAGAATTCTCTCTATTATGAATTTTCTTGTGTGCCTTAAGTGATGTGTTGCTACTTAAGATCTTCCCACATTCATAAGGGTTCTCTCCAGTATGAATATTCTTATGTGCCTTAAGTGATGTACTGCGACTGAAGCTCTTCCCACATTCATTACATGCATAACGTTTTTCTCCAGGAAATTTTTTCTTCTCTGAAAGAAAGAATAAAGGCATTGATTACCCTTTTTTTGCCCTCTTTACCAAGGTCTATAGTTCCTCAAAAATTTTGGAACTATTCTCAAAACAGTTCTACCTGAGAAAGCTACTTTCAATAGTGTTGGAATAAAGATCACAGTTTATCTGATGTGAATTAATATTATGTGAAAATATTATGACTCATAGTGTGTATATATATGTTATATGTTATGTGTTATATGTATATGTATATATATGAATTGATTTAGATAGAAACTACTTGGGGGATGAATAAGCATTTACTATAATGTAAGCAAATAACATTTAAATGGAATACAGAAATGAAAGATCATTCACAAAAATCATATACCTTTAAGATTCTGCAAATATATCCTTACTATCTGAAGACAAAATAAGAAGGGAAAGCATGAACAGAAAAGCAATGATTTTGGAAGGAAGAAATATAGGAAGAGTCATCAAATTAGCAGAATAAAGAAATATGAGGAAAAAGGGATATCAGAAAACTTTGGTCATAAATTTCTAATAATCCAACGTTTATACTTTTTAAGGAACTGATTCAAATTTATTAGAGTACGATTCAATTCCAAAAAAGAAAATGATCAAGACATATAGGTATTTTTCATTGAAGAAATTATTAATAAGTTACTTGAATAATTACTCAAACTTAGGTAATCGAAGACAAAATGAAACAATCTGGATATAGTAACAAATAGACATCAGATTAGCACAAATATTTCAAACTGATAAAAATTTTTGGCAATTATGCTGAAATAGGTTCTTGTTCAGCTGCTCTTACCATTTCTCCAAAAAATAACAAAATAACTTAACCTAGTGCTACAAAACTTGACCCTGTGATCCTACTACTACTAGTTCTTACACTGTCAAAAGCATTTTGAAGAAAGTAAACACTAGGGGGTGGCTAGGTGGCACAGTGGATAGAGCACCGGGCCTGGAGTCAGGAGGACCTGAGTTCAATTCTGGCCTCAGACACTTAATAATTACCTAGCTGTGTGGCCTTGGGCAAGTCACTTGACCCCACTGACTTTCAAAAACCTAAAAAAAAATTAAGAAAAAAAAGAAAGTAAACACTAAAACCCATTTAAGTTCAATGATAGAGTTATGGCTAAACAAATCATATCAAAGTGATGCAGGGGAAAGATGAAGAGAATTGTGAATATAGAAATCAGGTGGACATGTAAATTGACTACTGTACACTCTTAAAATATAAACTGACTAGCATTGTTTAATGTAAAATTTATATCCTGATCACCTTAGACTTCACCTTCTACCTAATTCCAGATCCAGTAAGGGGAAGGGAGTTCACCTTTTGCCCTCTGGATGAGAAGCAAGACATAAAAACCTGGATTGGACTCAGGGTCGCAATCTTCTCTGACCTGCTGGCCCATCCAACATTGCTTGAATGTTCTTTTTTCTCTCTCTCTCTCTCTTTCTCTCTCTACCTATCCCTTCCTATGTGTTGTAACTATTTTAAATAAATTTTTGCTTTATTTCTACCCTTGCTTTTCTGAGCCTGAATAATGTTTCTTCACAGGCAGAACTGAATTCAAGTAGCCAGCGGTACACAATGGTGAGTCAGCCAGGATAAAAATTCTCGGCCCAGACTTGGAAAAATTGGATCAAGCTCCAAAGGTGAGAAGCACACCCTTTTTTTAGATCCTAGACTTTTAGAAAAGTGGGAAAATTATTGGACCTCTAGCCCTCCTGTGTTCCTTTTTCTGGAAAACAAAAAATGTTGAGTTTTGTGGGAAGTGAACTAAGCTGATCTCATGTGGTCACCCTTGTGTGGGCCTGCCCTGTGTTGTTTTTGGCTGCCCTTATGTGGGCCTACCCTATTTTATTCAGACTAACGCAGTTAGACAGTTCTGAGGTGGGTTTGGTTTATACCCCACTGTGGAGTGAGGGTTGTTAAGGAAGGTCTTTTGGCATATGTTCAATTGACGTGTTTGCCTACTTATGGAGAATTAAAATATGGGGAAAACTTCATACCACAGACTCTCTCCCCACCCCCTCAAGCTGTGTGCTTGCTCCTTGAAAGGAATTAGATTTGATTAGCAAACTATCTTGAGCTCCTGGAAATTATCTTTGAGTGGAATTTTCTTTCTTTCTCTTTGAGGGACTTCCAGCCAAGATGGTGAAGACAGGTACAGTTCTAAAGTCTCCTGATCTCTTTCAAATGCTGGCTCTCTCTCTCTCTCTCTCTCTCTCTCTCCATACACACACACACACACACACACACACACACACACACACACACACACACACCTATCCCTTCCCATGTTTTGTAACTTATTTAAATAAATTTTTGTTTTATTTCTACCCTCGCTTTCCTGAGTGTGAATGATGATTCCTCAAAGGCAGAACCAAACTCAAGTAGTCAGCAGCTACAATAGTGCCTTTATATACAAAATTTTAAAGCATAAAGCAAAACAAGATATGTAAAATGACAAAGTGAAGAAAAAGGAATTAGCTTTGTAAAGCAAGTGTGTCCAAACTGTTGCCTGTAGGTAGGATGGAGCCCATTAATGTCACCTGAGTAGCACTGTGGTAGTGTGGGTGGCACTGTATTCACAAATGGGTATTGAACTCTGAATGGAGTTCTTGGCAGGTTTTGTTGGCAATGCTGCCTAGAAGAGCCAAAAGGTTGGACACCCCTGCTTTAAAAAGCAACAGTAGCAAAGAAACATAATAATAAAAAAATGGAAGAAAATATTAGGAGACTTAGAAGAAAAAAGTTCATATTAATACTTTAAGTGATGTGCTTATTTTAAAAGAGAGAATGAATTGATGTAAATAAGACTGAAGAATACCTACATAAGATAATCGTCGTCAAAGAATAGAAAAGAAATACATTCTCTGTATTGAGGCAATAATATTTTTGAGAGTAAAGGTACATGTGAGTAAAGAAATGGATAAAAAAATCTCTTTAAAAATAGTAATCTCTAATCAAAAGAACAAAAGAAATTTTACTAAGACCACCTTGTTCCACATTTTATAAGAACTTTGACTTAAAATGATCAAAAGACTTGTAGTTTAATATGACTGATTTGCTTGGTTTTTATGTAGTCACCTGGACAGCTGCTTCTTGGGATATCAGTTTCTGGCTTCCAAGATGTTCCTTTTGTTTCCATTTGGTAAATCAAATCTGGTTTAGAAACTTCAAATCCTGTTCAATGAAATGGAAAAAATGCTAGAGATGGTAATTTAAGAATTCTAACTTAAATTATTTAAATATTCTACCCTATGCTTAGTAGAAAGGTGTAAGAATAAAGGTGTAAGAATGAGGGTGCAAAATGGATCTTCTATCGTATAGGGCCCTAAATTTGTTTGAATTTTTCTTACTTTTGTTTAACCAGGGACCACTCCAGAGGCTGGCTGAGAAACAATGTAAGAATTTTTATTTAAGTGGAGGGCAGGAAAGAGAACTGATATCAAGTAAAAGATTCATAAAATTTAATGAAAGAGTCCAAAGCTACTTAAGCTTTTTTTTTTGAGGGGAAAAAAACAGTAGGCATGGTAAAAATGACTATGACTACTAAGCTCCTTGATGGCAAGGGCTATAATATGTAAGAATGATTTTCACAGTAGGACTTGAGGAAAAAAAGTTCATTTGAAATACTACTTCCTTAGACAATGGGAATATTTGCATATGAAGATATCGCCACCTTGATTAAAGTGGAAATCTTGGTTCTGATGCAATACAGGGAATCTAGGACAATAACAAAACAATTAGTCAATCTTCACTTATACTAAGCAAAGATATTTTTTACCAGGATAAAGGAAGCATAAGTATTCTGTCTCTTGATTACAAAAGAATTAGGAACAGCTTCCTTTTGTATGCCAGAGAATAACTTTTAAAATCTTGAAAGTGTCCATAGTATAAATCAAGACATCAAAGGGGTAACTACTCTTACCCAAAAAGACCAAGTTCCTATAATTCTCCAACATCACATCGCTGTACAACTCTTTCTGGGATGGGTTCAAATGTACCCACTCCTCTAGAGTAAATTCCACAGCCACATCCTTGAATGTTACTGAATCCTGAAACACCAAAAATATTTTGATTATCAGGTATTTAAAAATTCCTCTTCCTTTAGACTGTAAGCTCCTTGATGTCAAGGGCTATTTTTGCCTTCCTCTATATCCTCAGTATTCAATATAGTGCCTGGCATATAAAAGTTTCTTAATTAATGCTTGCTGTTTTTAGTGGCTCTAATGACACCAAATTTACAATCCTCACTCACGGCTACTACTTTTACCTTTTGAGCTCAAGCAGGAATATGCCTAAACTGTTTCTACTTGCTGAAATTTTAAAAAAATGCAAAAGTAAAACATAGTTGTATGGTTAATGCATAGGATATAAGATTTTCCATGGTAAAGCCTTATAGTTTATTTACAGAGAATCACTGACCCCCAATTCACCCCTGATGTACAGGGAGGGGAGATGAGCAGGACTGATCTCATACACATATTTAAAACAGCTTGAGCATTTAAAAGAATCACAGAATGTCCTAGACTGGTCGTGGCCAAACTCTCAAGGCCATACTTGATTAACATTGCCTATCTCTTCAGGAACTAGTCATTCGTGAATGTAAACACCATAATTCTTGGAGTTTGGGGAGGGGTGGCTCCCTCCTTGGACAACCTGGAAATTTTAGTTTTATTCTAGAAAAAATTGGCAAGAAGCCTTCTTTGTTCTCAAGCTATACAAGACCTAATTAGACCTTAGCCTAATTGGAGTCTCATCCATGGAGAGGATGACCTGCCTGGGACCTTCCTGATCGGGACTCTGGAGGCTGTACCCCGGGACTCCTCAGCCACTATTGATTCAGATGTTGAAGTTCCCCCAATTTGGTGATATTTTCTCTTAATATCTATATTTATGTAGGCTTTGCTCTTTTTACTATACTGGGACTTATTGGCTACTTTTGCTGTAAAACTGATTTATTTCCTACCTGTCTTATAATCACTTTATTAAATATACTTTTTTTGAGTTTTGTTGGTGTAAGCAAGTCAAAACCAAAATTCCTTAATCACATAATAGGCCTGAGTATTTCCTTTGAGCAATCATTATACTCTTTTCACCACCTAGCTGCCCCAAAATAGATCATATTTAAAAAAAGAGGAAAAGACTCATAACATACAAAAATATTGTGTAGCAGTAAAGAATTGAAAATTGAGGGAATGGCTGCTGAACAAGGTATGGCATATGAATGCTATGGAGTATTATTGTAAGAAGTTGTAAGTGGTCTGAATTCAAAAGAGCTTGGAAAGACCTGAATGAATCAATACTGAGTGAAGTAAGAAGAACCAGGAGAACATCATACACAAGATGTCCTCAGTACAGTGATCAAAGACAGGTAAAGTCTTATCACTCCATCAAAGGAATGGGGGGAGGGAAGGGAGTGAGGGAGATAAATGTGGAACTCAAAGTCTTACCAAAAAAAATGCAGAAAACTACCCTTGCAATTAGTTGGGAAATAAACTTTAAAAAATTTTAAAAAAATAAATTATTGGGGGGTGGCTAGGTGGTGCAGTGAATAGACCACGGGCCCTGGAGTCAGGAGTACCTGAGTTCAAATCTGGCCTCAGACACTTAATAATTACCTAGCTGTGTGGCCTTGGACAAGCCATTTAACCCCATTTGCCTTGCCAAAAAAACCCTAAAAAAAAAATAAGAATAAAAAATAAAATATTGGGCTATCTGAAAAGCATCAAAGAAAAAAGCTAGATTTCATAATTTTAAGAAACCATAAAGAAAAACTGCTTAGACCTAGGGGACAAAATAAAAAGTGAAAGAATCTACCAATCACCCTCGTAAATAGATAGCCAAAATAAACCTTCTCAAGGATATTATAATCAAACAGTAACAGTTAGCAAATCAAGAAGAAAATACATCCAGAAACCATTTAAATATCATGGACCCATGGTTAGGCTTAAATATGATTTAGTAGCTAACACGTTAGAAGAGTAGAGGCCTAAAAAAACATTTTTAGTAAATACCTAAGATATTTTTAGTAAATAACTAAGATATTTTTGGTAAATATCTAAGATAATTTCTGCCATTCTGATTACCATTTTTCCCACCAAATTTTACCAAATGATGAATTCTTTTTTTTTAATTTTAATTTTTTAGGTTTTTGCAAGGCAAATGGGATTAAGTGGCTTGCCCAAGGCCACACAGCTAGGTAATTATTAAGTATCTGAGACCGGATTTGAACCCAGGTACTCCTGGCTTTATCCACTGTGACACCTAGCCGCCCCTAAACGATGAATTCTTATCTCAAATTAAACTACCCAGAAAAAGTAAATAATAATCCTTCAGGGAAAAAAAAATGAATATTTAATGAAATAGAAGATTTTAAAGCATCCTAATGAAAAGATCCGAACTGTTTATTTATATACACATCCAAACACACACGCAGTTTAAAACAAAAATGATCTTATTGAAAAAGGAGAAGAGGATAAAGATAAAATGGGGGAAAGTCACATAATTGAAAGGCATGATTAATTGAATCAATGGTCAGAAACAATGTGAAATTTTATGGAGAAAAATAGCAAGAAATTCAGATGAAGAAAAATACACAGTAATTATAAATGTCAAAGGGAATGAGATGAATTCTATATAAAACAGAAGGGGACAGCAGAATGGACTATAAATCAATATCCTTTAATTATTCTTTTCCACTGACCCAGTAGTATTTTAATTCCAATGGATACTAATCATGTCTGATCATATCAATTTGGTTTATAGATGGCAATTCAATGGAGGCATAGCTCTATATAAATAAGAGGGGGGTGAAATTTATATTATTGATTACTGAGTAATAACTAAGAATTGCAACAATTCAACAGAATCAGAAATTAAAAAAAAGTTAGATTTCACCATATAAGTCTTAGTTTAGAGAATTTAGCTTCTTCATTTTTCTGGACTATAGCCTCAATTCTCACTTCAGAAAGGAGGATGGAGCATGATAAGAAATTGGTTGCTAAATAACTGGACTTTCCAACTTAGAGGATAACCAACACTGGACTTTCCAGAGAATGATGATCAACTTCATGTTTTCCCTGTTGCTAGGGCACCTGGAAATCCCCTACTGTGAATAAGACCAGCTGTAAGCCCACCTTTATCTCTGATATGGGTCAATTATTGTCTTACTTTTGTTTTAATTCCAGAAAACAGCTCTGTCAGATGCAACCCTAGCCTCTGTGGATCCTTGAATCTCAATTACTGGCAATTGCTAGCCTTGGTAATAAATGAACTATGCTTGATAGCTTCTGCATCAGCTTCTCTTTAGCACATTTTTTTTAACATGACACATCACAAAACAAACTAAAGTTAAAAGAATAAAAGAAAATGTTAAATATCTCATTGGAAAAACAACTGACCTGAAAAATAGATGGAAGAAAGGAAATGTAAGAATTATTGGTCTACCTGAAAAAAAAAAAGATCAAACAAAGATACCAGACATTGTAATTCCAGGAATTATCAAGGAAAACTGCTCTGATATTTTAGGTCTAAAATTTATAAGGGAAACTAAATCAACCACTGACTGAGATAGTGAAATGCTAGGAATATTATGGTCAAATTCCAGAGCTTCTAAGTTGAGGAGAAATTATTGCAACCAGTCACAAAGAAACAAGTCAAATATCACAGAACTACAGTCAGGATCACACAAGATTCAATAGATCCCATGCTAAAAGAGCACAGAGTTTGAAGTAGATATTCTGGAAGGCCAAGGAGCTGGGAACAACCTATCCAGGAAAAGAGGATAATCCTTCAAAGGAAAAACATAGACATTTAATGACACAGAGAACATTCAAGCATTCATTTTTTTCCCCTTTCAAGCATTCTTGATGAATAATCAGAGATAAATGGAAAATGTGGCATTAAAGCATAACACAAATAAAAGAATAAAAAGGTAAACATGAAAGAGAATGATAAGAAACTTAACAAATCAAACCTTACATTATCATGGGAAGATGGTACATATAACTCCTAAAACCTTTATCATTATTATAGCAGTTAAAGGGAAGCTACAGATAAACAGAGGCTACAGATGTTAAGTAGACAATGTTGGGATGATTGAAAAAAATAGATGGGTGGGACAAAGGTATGCAGTGGGAGAAGGGGAAAGAAGGTGGGGGAAAAAATCTCAGTAAAAGAATCACAAAGCAAAAACACTTAAACTGGAAAGGAAGACAAAGCAAAGCTTGAATTCCACTCCCATGTGATTCAAAGAGGAAAAATAATATAATTTGTGGGATACTGAAACCTATCTTGTCCAATGTGAAACCAAGATGGGAAGGGGATAAGAGAAAACAGTGGAATGATAAGAGGAAGGGCTGGTTAAGGGAGGAAGCAGTAATAGGCAAAAAAAAATTTTGATAAGGAGAAGGGTAAATAAAAGAAAGAAGGATAAATAGAAAAAAAAGGATATTCAAGGAAATGAGTTATCTTAACTATGAATGGGAACAGTCAATTCGCTTATAAAACACAATTAGAATGCAAAATGGATGAGAAAGCAGATTTTAAGAATATGCTGAATACAAGAAAAACATCTGGTGGGAAAAAAAGATACACAGTTAAAATAATGGGCTACTGCAGAATCTATTATAGTTCCACTGAAGTAAAAAGGCAAGGGTAGCAATCATTACCTCAGAGAAAGGGAAACAAAAATAAATCTAATTAGAAGAGATAAACAGATAAAAACTACAAATTACTAAAAGGTCCTGGAGACCATGAAGTAGTATCAGTATTAAACCTATATGTACCAAAAGGCATAATTCTTGAAGAAAAAGTTAAATGAGTTACAGGAGGAAATAGTAAAACTATGCTAGTAGGGTACCCCAACATTTCCCTCTAAAAACCAGGCAAAATCTGACCACAAAATAAGTAAGAAAGAAGTTAAGGAGATGAAAAGAATTTAAGAAAAGTAAGCCATGGTAGAGTTCTGGAGAAAACTGAATGTAAACTGAAAGGAATAAACTTTTTTCTCAACTATGAATGGTACCTTCACAAAAATTCAAAATGTATTGGTCATAAAAACCTCTCAGATAAAAACAAAAGCAGAAAAATTAAGTGCATTCTTTTTGGATCATAATGCCATGAATATAATATTCAACATTGGAATCTTGGAAGTATAAATTAAAAATTAAATGACAACTAAATAACCTAATCCTAAAGAATGTGGCAAATAAATGATAGAAACAATCAAAAATTTCATTGAAGAGAATAATAATGAGGTAACATACTAAAATTTGTGGACTGCAAGAAAAGCAGCATTTCCAAAGAAAAAAAATCTATCTCTAAATACTGACATGAATAAAACAGAGAAAGAGCAGATCAATGAATTGGGAATGTAATTAATAAAAACTAATAAAAGAACAAGTTCCAAATTGAATCTTTAAAATCAAAGAAGGGATTAATAAAAATTAAGATAAAAAGCCACTTGACTAATACAATTAGCAGAAGATTTAATGAAAAATCAATAAAAAAAGATAACCTAGTAGTTGATCTGACTAAAAAATTCAAAAAATCACTATCAAATAGAAAACATCAACAAGGATGATGAAACTAAAGCCATTACAAGGTGTTGATTTGCCCAAAAATGTGTTAGTTATACAACTGACAATCTAAGTGAACCAGGTAAGTTTTTACAACAATGTAAACTTCACAGATGAACAAAAGAGATAATACTTAAGTAACTCTACTATTGAAAAGAAAACAACTTAAGAAAAAAATCCCCTTAGACAGATTTTTAAGTAAACTCTATGAAATTTTTAAAGAATAAGTAATTCCAATATGATAGGAATGATTGGGGGGAAATATGGGTAAAGGAGTCCAATCAAATACTTTCTTAATGAAAATGTGTTTTTTTTTTTCCTTAAGAAAGAGAAAAAACAGGGCAGCTAGGTGGCGCAGTGGATAAAGCACTGGCCCTGGAGTCAGGAGTACCTGGGTTCAAATCTGGTCTCAAATACTTAATAAATACCTAGCTGTGTGGCCTTGGACAAGCAACTTAACCCCATTTGTCTTGCAAAAAACCTAAATAAATAAATAAATAAGAGCAAAAACAAAAGAAAACAACAAAACCAATTTCCCTAATTAATATTAAGGTAAATTTTAAAGACTATAATTAATAGGAGATTCCAACAATGTATCACAAAGATCATACATTATACCAGGTTATATTTATACATTAATGCAGAGTGGGTTCAACATTAGGAAAATGGGGGGTGTAGCCAAGATGGCATCAGGAGACCAGCCTCCTTCCTTAGAAGCTCTCTCCAAAATATTTCAAAAACTTTAAAATTATGATTCTAAATTTTCAAGAAACAGAACCCACAGAAAGATCCAGTGAGGCAATTCTCCAGCCCAGGAATAGGAAAATAGTGGGAAGGCTCTGTTCCACGGAGTTGGAAGGGGCAGCAGCATGCCTGAACTAAGGAGCTTCCAGCTTTCTGGAAACAATCCCAGGGCTCTTGGGTCCCTGGGAGCCTCAGCTCCTAGCAGCAGAAGTAGTTTCCTGCCCTGCCAACACAGGGAGCACCGAGCACAATTTGGAAGATCAGCAGGGGCCCTCTGCCAGAGCAAGCCTGTGAAGGCCGGCCCAGGGAACTCAACAAGCAGCCCAGATCCAGGAAACAGAAGCAAGGAGAGGGTAAGCCGGAGCCCCCAGGCAACTAAGTCTTGAGTGCTCAGCCTAGGTAGGGGAGTGGACAGGGACTGCTGAGATCTGTCCTTTGTACCTGGAATAGGATTCTGGGGCTCTGACAACATCCATAATCTGATCACAGTCTAGGCCCCCCATAGAACAGCAGGCCCCACCTCAGGCCCGTGGCAGAAGGGGTGCTCTTGTGGTCATTCACAAACCAGGAGGGAAAACAGCTTCACACATGGACACCCCTTGTGGGATGTCCCAATAATACTCAAAAGCTTAGGAAGCACCCCAAAATCAGGCACAGGCTGGGGAAATGAGTAAGCAGAGGAAAAAGAAGAACACCATTGAGAAATACTTTGTCTATGAGTCCAAGAAGGATCAAAATACTCAGTCTGAAGATGAGGAAGTACAATCTCCTGCATCTAAAGACTGCAAGAAAAATGGAAATTGGGCTCAGGCTATGCCAGAGCTTAAACAAGATTTTGAAAATCAAGTGAGAGAGATAGAAGAAAAATTGGGGAAAGAAATGAGAGAGATGCAGGAAAAAAACATGAAAAATAAGTCAGCAGCTTAGTCAGGGAGATCCAAAAACTGCTGAAGAAAATAACATGTTAAAAATCAGGATAGGTCAAATGATAAAACAGTTCAAAAAGTTGTAGAGGAGAAGAATGTTTTAAAAAGCAGAAATGACCAGATGGAAAGAGATATGAAAGCTCTCTGAGAAAAATAAATCTTTCAGATGTAGAATGGAGCTGAAGGAAGCTGCTGCCTTTAAGAGAAGTCAAGACACAATATTTCAAAACCAAAAGAATGAAAAGTTGGAAGAAAATGTGAAACATCTTGCTGAAAAATAAAACTAATCTGGAAAACAAATTCAGGAAAGAGAATTTAAAAATTTTGGAATACCTGAAAGTCATGATCAGGAAAAGAGCCTTGACATCATTTTTAAAGAATTCCTACAGAAAAACTGTCCAGATATCCTAGAAGTAGAGGGCAAAATGGAAATTGAGAGAATCCACCAATCTCCCCTGGAAAGAGATCCAAAAAAAACAACCACCAGCAATATTATAACCAAGTTCCAGAACTCCCAAGTCAAAGAGAAAATATTACAAGCAACCAGAAGGACACAATTCAAATATCATGGAGCTGCAGTCCAGATCACACAGGACTTAGCAGAAACTACATTAAAGGCTCATAGAGCTTGGAATATAATATTCTAGAAGACAAAAATAGCTTAAAATGCAACCAAGAATCAACTACCCAGCAAAACTGAACATCCTCATCCAGGGAAAAAGATGGACTTTCAATGAACCAGGGGAATTTCAAATGCTCCTGTTAAAATGGCCAGAGCTGAACAGAAAGTTTGATCTTCAAATACAGGATTCAGGTGAAGCATAGAGAGTGGAGGAAAAGGGGAAAATATGAGAGACTTAATGAAGATGAACTGCTTGTATTCCTGCATAGAAAAATGACACTGATGATACTCAAATGAACCTTCTCAGTTAACAGGGCAGGTAGAAGGAGCTTTTATAGATGAAGCACAGTAGAAAGCTGAATTTGAAGATATAATGTGGTGTAAAAATAGAGTCAACAGATAAAAGGCAAATGTAATAGGAGAAATAAAAAGAAGAGGTGGAATAGGCTAAGATATTTCATATAATAAGATTTTTCTTTATTACAACGAGCTATTGCAATGATATGGAAGGGGGGAAGGCAAGGGGGAATGAGGGAATCTTCGCTCTCATCAGAGGTGGCTAGGAGAGGAAACAGCATATATACTCAATGGGGTACAGACATCTGGAGTAAGAAAGAGAGAGGACAGACAGGGGAAGGGGAGGGATGTGAGTGATGGAGGAAAGGATGGACCATGGGGGGGAAGAGTGGTCAGATATAACACGTTTTCTTTTTTTTACTACTTGCAAGGGACTGGGATTGGATGGCCTGTCCGTGACCACAGGGCCAGGTAGGTGGTTGCTGGGCCTAAGGGGTGGTATGTGGGCTTGGGGCCTCTTGGCCCCAGGGCCGGGGATCTGTCTGCTACACCACTCAGCTACCCTACAGCACATTTAAGAAGAGGGACAGAGTGAAAGGAGAGAGAAAACATAGTGTATGGTAGTGGGGAAGTATGAATGGAGGGAGTTGCGATCAGTAATGGCAATGGTGGAAAAATATGGAAGTAGCTTTGGTGATGGACTTATCCTAAAGAATGTGATCCACCCACAACAGAGCAGGTAGTGTTGGAACACAGACTGAAGCACATTATTTATTGTTATTGTCATTATTATTATTATTAGGGGGGGAGGTTTGTGGGAAAATGGGGTTGGGTAGCTTGCCCAAGGCTGCACAGCTGGGTGATTGTTGGGTGTCGGAGGCCGGATTTGAACCTGTGTGCTCCTGGCTCCAGGGCCAGTGCTCTGTACACTGCATCACCTGGCCGCCCCATTACTATTATTATTATTATTTTATTTTATTTTGTTTTGATTTTTAGTTTTTTTCAGGGCAATGAGGCTTGGGTGGCTTGCCCAGGGTCGCACAGCTGGGTGACTGCTGGGTATCTGGGGACAGATTTGAGTTTGGGTGCTCTTGACTCCAGGGCCCATACTCCATCAACTGTGTCACCTAGCTGCCCCTCTTATTATTATTTTTTTTTTAATTTTTTTCTTCTTTCCTTTACTTTATTGGTCATGAGGGTCTATTTTTTGGGGGGAGGGGTATTATGCTAACTCTTAAACAAGAATACTTTAGTAATGTATAAAAATATAATTAAATAAATGTAATTTTTTAAAAAACGCTTAAGTCAAATGATAAAACAGTTCAGAAAGTTATTGAGGAGAAGAATGCTTTAAAAAGCAGAATTGGCCAGAATTAAAAGGAGATAAGAAAGTTCTCTGGGGAAAACAAATCCTTCAGATATAGAATGGAGCTAAAGGAAGCTTATGACTTTGCAAGAAATCAAGACAATAATTCAACACCAAAAGAATGAAAAATTAGAAGAAGATCTGGAAAACAGATCCAGGAAATATAATTTTAAAATTATTGGGATACCAGAAATTCATGATCAGGAAAAGAGCTTTGACTTCATTTTTAAAGAATTTCTATAGGAAAATTGCCCTAATATCCTAGAATCTGAGGGCAAAATAGAAAATTGAGAGAATCCACCAATCTGCCCTGGAAAGAGATCCAAAAAAACCAACCCCCTAGGGATATTATAGCCAAGTTGCAGAATTCCCAAGTCAAAGAGAAAAAATTACAAAAAGCCAGAAGGAAACAATTCAAATATCATGGAGCTACAGTCAGGATTTAGCAGTATCCACATCGAGGCTCATAGGGCTCGGAATACAGTATTCTAGAAGGTAAAAGAGCTTGGAATGCAACTGAGAATCAACTACCCAGCAAAACTGAACATCCTCTTCCGGGGAAAGATGGACTTTCAACCAAACAGGGGAATTTCAAATGTTCCTTTTGAAACAACCAGAGCTGACCAGAAACTTTGACCTTCAAGTACAGGACTCAAGTCAAGCACAGTGAGGGAGGATGAGAAGGATAAATTATGAGGGATTTAATGATGATGAACTGAGTGTATTCCTGCATGGAAAGATGATACTGATAATACTCATAAACCTTCTCATTTAATAGAGCATTTAGAAGGAGCTTATATACACAAGGCACAGGAGGGAACTGATTTTGAAGGTATAATAAATTGTAAACATGGAGTCAATGGGTGGAAAGGAAATGTACTGGGAAAAAGGAAAGGAGAGGTAGAATAATGCCGGGTTTTTATTTACAACGCCGGCTTCTTTATGCTAGTCCGTCCTCTTACTCACCAGTCCAACGCATGATGAGTCTTCGGGGTACCTCCGGCCCCCACTCTTTGATGGGGGAAGAACCAGACAGAGCGCCTGAGGTGGATAATGAGTCTTTATTCTTCTGTGATCACATCCCGCTCCCGCCCAACCTCTCAGCAGACACTTTTATCCCCTCTGTCCTCCCTCCCATGAACTCTTACTCAATGAGGGGCCGAGTTCTGTAACATTCCCTTATAAGGTGATTATGTTTCCCCCGCTAAGCGACCGCCAAGCCTCTTCCCCCCGCCCCCAACAGAATAAACTAAAATATTTCATGGAAAAAAGTCAAGAAAAAGCTTCTGCAATGGTATGGAAGGAGGGAAGGTGAGGAGGAATGAGGGAGCCTTCATTCTCATTGGAAATGGCTCAGAGATAAAACAACATACATACTTAACAGGGTACAGAAATCTAGAAGGAAAAAGGAGAGAAGGAGGACGAGGGGAGGGGGGGATGTGAGTGATAGAGGAGAGGGTAGATCATGGTAGATGATAGTTAGATATAACACATTTTCTTTTTTTACTTTTTTGCACGGTAGTGGAAATGGGTGATCTGTCAGGGACCATCACAAGTCTGGGTGGATGCTGGATCTTTGGGGTAGGATGTAGGCTTGGGGCCTCCTGGCCCCAGGGCTGGTGCTCTGTCCACTGAGCCACTCAGCTGCCCACACCACATTTTTGAAGAGGGACAGAGTGAAAGAAGAGAGAAAATATAATAGATGGTAGTGGGGAGGAATGGATGGAGGGAATTATAATCAGCAACTGCAACTGCGGAAAAATATGGAAGAAGTAACTTCTATGATGGATTTATGATAAAAAATGGGATCTAATCTAGTGGTTCAAAAAACCAGGGATCCAAGCTTTGGGTTCAAGAGCTCACTAGCTGATAAAAACTGCTGGGAAAACTACAAAGTGGGCAAGAAACACTAGGCATAGATGAACATCTCACAAGGTATATATACCGATATATGTCAAAATAGGTATGATTTAATTATGAAGGATGATATTATTAGCAAAGTAAGAAGAATTTACCTGTCATATATACAGGCAGGGGAAAAATTTATGACCAAACAAGAGACACATAAGATCACAAGCATAATTTTGATTATATGAAATTTAAGTCTTTGCAAAAACAAAATTAATGCAGCCAAAACATAAAGATAAGCCAGAAAATGAAAAAAAGATTTTACAGCAAATTTCTTTACTAAACCACTCATTTTTTACATATACTGAACAAAACTTATAAAAAGCATTCCCCAGTTGACAAAAAAAGGTCAAAGGATATAAACAAGCACTTTTCAAAGGAAGAAATTATAGCTAGAAAAAATGCTCGAAATCATTAATAGGGAAATGCAAATTACAACTGAGAGACAGCACCTGATACCCCTCCAATCAGCTAAAATAAGACCAGAGGTCAGAAAAACTTGTATGAAGTGAGGCAAAGTAAACTGAGAACAATCAGAACATTCTGTACATTAACAGCAATACTGTAACAATGATTAACAATGAAAGACTAGTCTAATCTGATCTATACAATGATCCATGAAAATGCCAAAGGATTCATGAGGAAAAATGAAGAGAACTAATGAACTCCTCCTGCAGATTAAAGCATATTTAAAAAAAAATATTTTATTTATTTTTGATCTACATGAAGCAGTAGATAGAGGTCAACAATCACTTTTATTGTGAGGTTTTGAATTTTACATTTTTTTCCTTCCTCTTTTCCCTCTCGACAAAAAGCAATCTAATATAGGTTATACATGTATGTATAACCATGCTAAACATAGATCCACATTATTCATGTTGTGAAGGAAGAATTAAATCAAAATGGGTAAAGGAAATCTGAGAGAGAAAAGCATAATACATAAGACAATTTTTAAAAAATTGAAGTAAGTAAGCTTTGATCTGCATTTTTTTTAAAGGTTTTACTCATTTGTTTATTTATTTAGTTTTTGCAAGGCAATGGGGTTAAGTCGCTTGTCCAAGGCCACGCAGCTAGGTAATTTTTAAGTGCCTTAGGCCGGATTTGAACTCAGGTACTCCTGACTCCAGGGCCGGTGCTCTATCCACTGCACCACCTAGCTGCTCCTTTGATCTGCATTTTAACTCCACAGATACTTCTCTGGATGTGTATGGTATTTTCTATTTTCCATCACAAGTCGTTTAGAATTGTCTTTGATTATTGTATTGGTGAAATGAACAAGTCTATCACAATTGATCAGTGATGCTGCTGATAGTGTGTATAATGTTCTTCTGGTTCTGCTCAGTACATTCAGCATCATTTCATACAAGTCTTTCCAGGCTATTCTGAAGTCCTTTCTCTCATGATTTCTTATAGTACAATAGTGTTCCATAATATTCAAAGACAATGATTTGTATAGCCATTACCTAACTGATAAGTATTCCCTCAGTTTCCAGTTCTTTGCCCCACCAAAAAAGAGCTGTTATAAATATTTTTGTACTTCTGGGATTTTTTATCCTTTTTTTTGGTCATACCTTTTGGATACTGACTTAGTAGTTTGATTGACCTTTGGATAGAATCCCAAATAATTCTTTAGAAAGGTTGGATCAGGTCACAACTCCACTAACAATATATTTGTGTCCCAAATTTCCCAAATTCTTTCAAATATTGATCATTTTTTTATTTTAATCAAATATATTAAAGCATATTTTTCAAAGTCTCTTTATTCTTACATTTTTTTCAACATGGCTAATATGGAAATGTATTAAGTCTTGACATGTATAATGCATAAGCTATTTGCATTCTCAATAGGTGGTAGAGGGGCTACAGAAAAAGAATTTGAAACTCCAAATGTTTAAATATTTTTTAAAAATCAAAATAATTATAAGGTAATTTCTGTGTAAGGGAGGGATAAATAGATGATTTCCATCTTATCTCTAAGCTCTAACTATGATTCCCTAGCACTCACAATTTCAAGGGTTATGGCAGAGGAGAAAGCTCCGAACTAAGATGGGTGTTTCAGGGAAGAAGCAATGTCACTCACCCTTCCAGGCTGGGCTGTCTGCGCAGGAGCCATGCCCTCTTTCTCAGCGCTCCCACCAACAAGGGCAGAGGTTCTGGGGAGCAAAGAAGACCATGAGAAGCAGGGGAGACCTTTAACGGGCCCAGGGTGGGGAGGTATCAGGGAGGGCCCGGAAAAAGGTCGTTTCTCCTCTGGAGGGGGCGCTGAGTTCAGGGCACTATCTCGCTAGGGATAAGAGGGGGGGTACAGACAAACACGACGCTTGGGGGCGGGGAGTGAGTCACCCGCGGAATCAGAGAAGGCTTCCCGGAGCGGATGATCCCCAGGAGGATGCTGGAGGAGAGCGCAGGCAGTCTGGGGCAGGGACCGGACTGCACTGAGGCTGCGCGGCCCAGGGGCCTCTGGGAGGCACGGGGGCGGGGCCTGCTTTGATCCCGCCCCCCGGACTCCACCCCTGCCAGGAACTCACCTCTGCCCATGCGCGGCCCGGGCGGCCCTCAAAGGGCGCTGAGCGGGTCCCCGCCTGGGCCTGGCCCGCCCCTTAGCAGATCTATACAGGACAGAGAAGACGAAAGGACGAACATGACACCCGGGAAAAGGCAGAAATGCGGCCGGCGGAAGGGGTCTAACCAGTCCTCCCTCTTAGGAAAATGCTAGCAGGGCGCGCGCGGCCTTCTGGGAATTGTAGTCCTGCAGGCTAAGGCGCGTGTGGCCCCGGCCTCAGGCGCCTATTGCGGTTTCACCCGGCCGGGGCCCCGGAATTTCCGGCCACGGAGGGACGCGAGGGCTCCGACCTCCGACGGGGCGGCCTGCGGAGCCCCTCCGAATCTCCCGCATCCCCGCCAGCACTCAGCAGTGCTCGGCAGGCTCTGCCTCGGGCTTCCTACGTGCCGGGGTCCTCCCAAAGGCAAGGAAGGGAGAGTTCCTCCCTTAAAAGAACAGGCTGAGGCTGGAGAGCCCGAGGGAGCGTGCGCCGCACGGGAGGCGCGGAGCGCGCCAGCCGGCAGCCGCCAGGAACGAAGCTCGACGGAAGTGTTGGCTTTGGGCCTCCGGGGGACACCCCAGGCTACGGGCAGGGCCGGGCCCGGGCGGATCCGGGGAGGGCAGGGGGCCGAGCCGCTTCCTTATGGAAGACTGACCCCCGGGTGACTGAGGGGGATCGGGAGCACGTGACTGCCGCTAGACAGCGAGTCATTGGTGGAGAGGCGAGGGGCGGGGTTCCCCCGGGAGCCTGCCCCGGAAGCGGGCGCCCTCACTCGCTTACGTCAGCGGAAACCAAGGGAAGGGGCGTGTCCGAGGTCCCGGCCACGTGGGCCTGAGCCCCGCCCAGAAGTCTCCATGCACCCCAGGGAGACACTGGGGCCCCCCGGGACTGAGTCTCTCCGGAGGGAGACTGCACTCTTCTGCCCCGCTCTTGTCCGGCCTGTAGCCCTGTTGCCCGGGGGGGGCCTCCGCCGCCTCCCGGACCCGGGGAGCCTGGAGGAGTGTGCGGCCCCGCCCCCGCGCGGCCCCGCCCCCGCGCCTGACGTCAGCCCTGGTGCCCCGGGGCCGCCCTTGGGCTCGCGAGAGGAGCGGGCGTGGCCGCGCAGGCGCTGCCGGGACACGGGCAGCCTCAGGAATGGCGGGAGACCGGGGAGCAGGAGCCTCCGTGTGGTTGTTCCGCCCCGTTCAGTTCGGATCCAGTTCGGGGAGCTCCTGGCCGAGATCCCGCAGTTTGCCGTTCCTTCTCCAGCTCCCTTTAGGGTGAGGAAACCGAGCACTGAGCCAGGAGAAATGACCTGCCCCACCGGTGACGAAGCTAGGAGGAGTGGAAAGGCCACATTTGCACTCGGGTCCTGCTGTGATAGCTGTTCTCATAAAATTCTAGGCTGTGTTTCCAAATGCTATTGATGCGTCTGTTTTTATATGGCCTTCCCTAAACAAAGAATCATTCCTTATCATACGGAATAAAAAGAGAGAAAGAAGTTTAAGAAAACTTATTGACACATTTATTGGCCGAGACAGTGTAAGTCATATTACTTGTTTCCCTAGCTCAAAGACAGGCCACATGGTGAGAGGCCCAGGGTGCTCCACTTGGGTTAAGAACATGAGAAAGCCCCATTCTTCTGGACGGGAGCCCGGAAGAAGCAAGTGACCTCAAAGGTACAGTGCTTCCTATTAAATACCTTTCTGTGGTAGGTTGGACTCAGGGTGGCACTTGAGCCAGTTACCTCCCAATGACAAGCTATGCCCAACATGTCACTTCCTGTCACACCGGCCTCTAGGCCAAATTTAAGTGAAGGGGGAAATGGAGGACAAGATACAAACAAGTGTCAAGGGGAGGCAAGATACAATCAACAGAGGGTCAGTTTACATCTCAAGGAGTGGGGAACCTTCACCCATTTAACAAGATTTAACAGTATTTAAGCTCAGTTTTTGTTTCTACTACATTGATAATTCTCCACGTCATATCCCTGCATCAAGTGTAGCATTTCTTTTTTGAAAGTGCCAAGCACTAGATCATTGAGATATTTCTGATGAATATACAGGTCTTATATGGTACCCCCTGTGTTGTTTTGGGGACCCTCTAGTGTGAGAGCATTGGGAGTTTTGTTTGGAATTTGGGGGCCTCTCGTTGGAAATATTCTCAATTTATGTTTTGTAGGTATTTGTTTTAAATTATGTTATATGGGGTACAGTCTTGCTGTCTTATCTCTTTAATCTCCCTCTTCAAATTGGATTGTTTCTTTTTCCAAAAACTCACAATTTTGTGCCACAGGACAGAATTTCCTGAAAACTGTTGATTTTGAAGGAAAAAGGTCTTTTGTTAAGTATGTCTGATTGACCGGAAGAGTTCGTTTTCTCTCTCTCTGGGTCTTTGAAGGGTATTCTATAAAACAGGAGAATGGATTCCTGAGTAGGACTTTGGGGATAAAAATAGGTCATTTGACTCATTCCCTGCTTAGACAATCAGAACACTGTGAATGAAATATGCATGGGAATTAAAAAGAAAATCTTGGACTTGAAACAACAGAGGAGAAATTACATTCTCAAGGATAGGAATGAGTGGGACCTTAACTTAGTGAAGCCTCCCTAATAGTTTTCCCAAAGCCAAGTCAGCAAGAGTTGCAAAGTTTCCACTTGCCCAAGAACAGGTGTTAAGAGATTATACAGCACTGTGCGCATTGAGTTCCATATATGACAGGATATAGAATCACCTCTCTGATAGGGTAAAAAATCTATCTCTTTGACACGGTACAACTGAATCGAATAATTATGCAAACAGGGCTGTAAATGCTTTGCTCTGATTAGCTAGATACTCATGGAAAGATTGTGAACCCAGCTATTTGACCAATAGGTAGTGGACCAGGGGTTTGGAAGTGTGGTGGAGACTAGGATAAAAGGGGCTTGCAGGCCTTGTACTTTGTTTTCCTAGAGCTGTAACTCCTGTTAGAGAGGTTGTACTTTTTGTTCTCCAGTTAGGATCCTCTGACTATTCTGTCAAAGCTGTAACACCTGGTTCTGATCCCATACAGCAATAAATCAAGAAATCAGTTTACAGGCATACTAAGCAAAGAACCTTTTCCTGAGAAAAAGGTAGCACAAGCAATTTGTCTCTTGGCTACAAAAGGTTAAGAAATATCTTCATTGTTTGTGCCAGAGAAAAACTGTTAAACTACTGAAATTTTTCATAGTATATATCAGGACTTAAAATGGGTAGCTAGTCTCTCTCTCTCTCTCTCTCTGTCTCAGAGAAAGATCAAGATCCATAGTTCTCCAGTATCACTTCCCTGTACAACTTTTTCTGAGATGGGTTCAAATGCACCCACTCTGCCAAGGTAAATTCCACAGCCATACTGAATGTCACTGATTCCTAAAATACCAAAGTATTTGTGCTTACCCAGATATAGCTCTGTTATGAACAAACTGCTTGCCAGGAGGGTGAAGGAGTTGAAGGTACAGCAAGTGGTACAGGGAATTCTGGCAAGTGAGTCAAGCACACTGACTCCCTTTTGTGATTCAGTTCTGAAGGCAGTTCTCTTTCTATTCAATTCTAGATCTAGTCCAACTTGTCTAGT
Organism: Macrotis lagotis; assembly: GCF_037893015.1. Lineage (NCBI taxonomy): Eukaryota > Metazoa > Chordata > Mammalia > Peramelemorphia > Peramelidae > Macrotis > Macrotis lagotis. Next base: position 36,571,201 of record NC_133658.1, read on the forward strand.
GAGAAAAACTTCATTCAGATATGGGATTAGGGAAAAAACATACTGCATTGTTTGAACATAGTCCTGTGTAGCTGGGAAATGAAATGATCTCCAATTGCTGTTTAGAGACCCTTAAATAAGAATTTAGGTGATGCTTACCAGAAACTCAGTCAGATCCAAAGACTGATGTAAGGTGTTTTCTCAACAATTGTACACCTTTTTTTTAAAGTTTTTGGAAGGCAATGGGGCTAAGTGACTTGTTGAAGGTCATTATTAAGTGCCTGAGACTGAATTTGAACTCAGGTCCTCCTGACTCCAGGGCTGGTGCTCTATCCACAATTATACATCTTAAGCAACCCATACGATAAACAAAAACTGGCCCCATACTGAACATTTGGTTATTGTTTCCATGTTTCTTTGATCATATACAGAAACTTGGGGTGAATGAAAAGGGTCCTTTTTCATTTTAGGAAATTTAATCTGTTCCCTCCCTCCTAACATGGGAAGTCCTTAATTTTTCCTCCAATTAGAAATTACTTCATATTTTATTACTTGCTTTTAAGCAATTGGTCTTAGATCTGATTGTTTTTAATGTTTAAAAGTATGTCCCCCCCTATATTCAGGGTCCAGTCCTAAGCTGAGACAAGTAACTGATGCCAATTTGTTGTGTAATTGTCACAAACTGCTTAATAAACGTATATACTATTTGAAAACAAAGGACAAAACATTCATAAACTGATATGCCCAAAAAATTGACTTTTTTTAAGTCATTTCATCTTTCATTTGCCTCACAGGAATTATTTCATTTATTTATCTGTATCCCAGTACAGTTCCTGGTAACTCTTCCAGAAAGAAATGACAAATAGTAGTATGTATAGAATGGTTTTACACAAATGTAATATACACATATATACATATTTGTGTCTAATGGTAGCTGTTTCTAGGATTGGGGGGGAGGGAAAAAAGAATTAACATGATAACTTTATTATATATGTAAAAGGAATAGCAAGTTGTACATTGCTACACAACATTGCCATTCTCTTTCTCTCTACATAAGAGCTTTGCAGGTCCATGTGGAATTATCTTTTCTTAATTATACTGTGTTTTATAAATGCTTGTTTTATTCTGTCAATTAAAAATTAAATAAAAAGTTTAAAAATAATTTTTGTTTAGTTTGCAAGTTTATTAAGGACAGCAGCTATTATTGTCATCCTTTGTATCCGCAACCTTTTAAGCCAGTGACTGGCACTTTTAGGTGCTTAAAAAAATGTATATTGTTGTATATGGTTCCAATGACATCAATTTTAAATGTGTAGGTTTTTTTTCCAAACAACCTGCACACATGGCTCCTACTTCTGCCCTCTGAGGTGAAGCAGAAATCTAACTAATTCCTTTTTCATATACTGAAATAAAACAATGATAGCTGAAGATAGCTATCATGTGACTCTAAGTCTTCTCTTTCAGGTTAAACATCACCCTGATGTCTTCAAGCCCAAGGCAGTTGCCTTCCCCTCTGTAAATTTAATTGCTATTTCTTAATATATGTTGCTTTGAAGTGAATATGATTGTATTTAATTCTCCTATAATCATAAATGCAAAGGGCACAATCTGCCCTCTGTAATGGTCTGTAAAAAGGCTGTTAAAGGACCATTATTTTTCCAATTCACACATCTGTACCTGGAAAAGACTTTAGAGTCCTTATTTTCTCATTTTACAAATTAGGAAAGTGAAGATCATAGAGGAAAAGTGACTTGAGGTCAAAAGGGGAATAGCCAGGTCCTCCAGGTCTCAAATTCTGGGCTACTCTCACTGTATGATGTTGCCATTCTCTTTCTCTATAATCAGATCAAGGTCAGAACTAAGATTTTTATACAAAAACATTCATAAAAGCATTCTTTGGAGCAGCAAAGAACTAGAAACAAACTGAATTCAAACCAATGAAGAATAGCTAGAAAAAGATGCCATATGAAAACACTAAACTATTATGATAGTTAATAATATCAAATAAGAGGAATCCTGAGAAGCATTGGAAGATATGCATTAACTTACAGTGTAAAATAAGGAGTCAGACGCAGAATATAATGCATAAAATCTACGAAAATATTTTTTTTAAAAAATGAAAAAGATTCTGAACTCCCAAGTACTTGAGGAAAAAAATAATGTAGAATAAATTACTTATCAGACTTATGGAATAGTGACCAAATTATGAATAAATAAAAGAGGAAAAAAAACTTGGGTGTAAAATGGATAATTTTAATTATATTAAGTTTAAAAGTTCTGTGTAAATAAAACAAATATAGTCAAGATTAGAAGGAAAGTAGAAAATTGAGAGGAAGGAAATTTCATAGAATATATCAGTAAAGGTCTCATATCCAAAATATATAAAGAACTTTGTCAAATCTAAAAGGAGTCCAGGCCGCTAGGTGGTGCAGTGGATAGAGCACCAGCCCTGGAGTCAGGAGTACCTGAGTTCAAATCCAACCTCAGACAATAATTACCTAGCTGTGTGGCCTTGGGCAAGTTACTTAACCCCATTTGCCTTGGAAAAAAATACACTAAAAAAAATAGGAGTCATTACCCAGTTGATTGTCAAAAGATATGAACAGGCAGCTTTCCAGTGAAGAAAATAAAAAATTATCAACTATAAAAATGCAAATTAAAACAACTTTGAGATATCATTTTAAATCTATATCAGATGGGTTAAAATGATAGAAGGGGAAAGGGACAACTGTTGGAAAGGATGGGGGAAAATTGGGACAATCATTGTTGGTAGAATTTTAAAATGATCCAACAATTTCAAAGAGTGATCTGGAATTATGCCCAAAGAGTTATTAACTAAAATTTGTTGTCTCAGCAATACCACTATTAGGTCTCTTTCCAAAGATGATTGGAGAAAAAAAGAAAAAACACCTACATGTTCTGAAATGTTTACAGCAGTTTTCTCTTTGTGAAGGAAAAGAACTGGAAATTATAGGGAATGACTAATCAAGTTGTGGTATATGATTAGTATGAAAGAAATGAAAAGGTTTGCAAGAAATAGAGTGAAAAAATGAGCAGAAACCAAGAGAACCTTGTATATAATGACAGTAGTATTGTTAAGAATGTTTTTGAGTGAATGTGTCATCTCTTATTTTTATAAATATCCAAATTAACTAAAAAGGACATACAATTAAGGCCACTATCGAGGAAGAACAGATAATAAAAGAACATATAGGCTAATTTTATATAATTTATAACTATATACATAAATATGTACAACACACATATACATAATCACATCTATTTATAGCTAATGGAAGCAGTCTCTAGTGTAAAAGGGAGAGAAGAAAAAGGAAATTTCCATAATTTTATTATATATTTGAAAGGAATAGCAAGTTGTGCATAGTAGATTGGAAATTTCATGTATAGCCATTTCTTATTGTATTGTAAAAAAATTTCAATAAAATTTGTTATTTAACAAATTAAAAAATACTTCACTTCTCAAAGCAGAGATAAACACTAAAGGAGAACAATTTATGAACTGCCAGTTAAAGTCACTGTAATTGATACTTTTGTGCAACTGTTTCTTTGTTATAAAGGAGTTTAAAACTTGATGGGTGAATTCATTTACAGATGAATAAAGGAAATTTCCTAATTGCTTTCTAAGCATTTTTACTAATGTATTCTAGGAAAGTGTCAGAATTCAGGCTAGTCACTGGAAAGTCAAATACTAAAGCTGCAGCTTAAATACTTTGGTCAAATGAGAGGATGAGACTACTGGAAACAATTCAGATGTTGGGAAAGACAGAATAAAAGGAAAATGGCAGATAGAATAATGGAATCAATGCACATGAACTTGGACAAACTTCAAGAGACAGTGGAGAATAGAAGTGTCAGGCAGCTATGGAGGATGGGGACATGAAGAAGCAGACATTTAGATGACAAACTCTTACCTTTTTTAGAGGGTCTTTCTCAGTTCCCTTCAATAATAGTGGCTTCCTTTTGAAATTTCATTAATTCTTCCTATCAAAGCTCACCACTACACTGAGTCTTTGGGAATTTCAGATATGAATTATTTGTATATAGTTGTTTAAATGTTATTTCCCTCTTCTAGACTAAGTTTCTTGGGTGCAGGGACTGCCTTTTGATTTTCTGTAAATCTCTAGTACTTAAGTGGCCAGCACAGCAGGTGTTTCATAAACATTTTCTGATTTGACTCCTTCCTCTTAGACTTTGAGCTCTTTTCTGGGCAGATTTCTCTTCACTAGTTGCACTCCCAGCCCTTAACCCAGTGTTTTACACATAGTAAGTATTTAATAAAGGCTTTTCCCTTTATTCAGGTATCCATTTCTAGAATGAGGGATGAATACTTCCAGAGACCAAAGCTTTACTGAGACAGAATCTTATAGACCAGTAAGTGGAAGCTCTTCATTATAAAGATTTCAGATTGGCAAGAAGGATGCAAATGGTAAAGTAGATGCTGTGACTGAGGTCAGAGGGAACTGTAAAAACCTTATTGATTAAAGTGGATTCAAGTAGTCCTACTGCTTCAGCACAACTTAAACCTAAAAAACTCAACTAAATAAACTAATGTAACTTTAGTTGCAGACAGTACAAAATGATAGACCATATATGACTCTAGTAAGAGATTCTTTGGAAGTGTTTCTTTTAAAAACAAAACTCTGTATGTAACAAGAACAATGAGAAAAATGGCTCTTTTAAAAAATAATTTTCTAAAAACATATTAAGGCTGAACTAATTCTACTTCATACTTTTCCAAGGTCTTGACCTGATCTATTTTTCTCTGACATGCATGCACCTTAGATTACAGAAGGATAAACAGACACACACACACACAAAAAAAAAATAGAAAAAGTGGAATCATAGGATTTGGGCAACATAGCTACTAAGGCAAGGGGATAATTCTCTGCAATGGCTTGTGGGACTGCCATAAGACAAGCACCTAGAGAACAAACTATTAGCTAGTCATTCTGCTAAACACAAAAACACTCCAATGAAACAAGATGGCCTTGAATGATGCTGAGGAAAGCGTCAGGGGATAAAGTGCTAGAAGAAAATAGGGGCAAAGAGAAGGTTTTAGGAGAGGAAGGCAGGGGTGTAATTGAAAGGGTAGTAATGCAGATTACCAGATTGTTTGTCCCTGAAAGGAGGGGAGTGGGAAGGGAGGATGGTAGGAAAATGTATACTTTATAAAGTGGATTTATGTTGAAAAACGTCCATAACATGTAATTGAAAAAAATAAAATTTCAGTTAAAAAAAAAGTGTAGTAACCCAAAACTAGAATCCATAATGAGCTCTGGAGGATGCTTTGAGTTCTAGAATTATGACCCTATAGTTTCTTCTTCCATCAGTTTCTTGGGAGATAACCCAAATATGGGTTCTTAACCTGGGGTCTGGGGTTCATGTGGTCATGGATGAAAAAATTAGATATTTGAATATAATTATTTTCTTTGTTGTTTGTGTTTTATTTTATGCATTAAAAATATGATTTTAGTCAGTATCCTTAAGTTGCACTAGGCTGCCAGATTCGTCATAACAAGGGTAAGAACAACTGCTCTAAGAGTTTTAAAAAAAAGTTTAAGCCAAACAAGGCTGAAATTTTTTTGTTACCTGGACTCCACTGAGTTGTCTGTGGTTAGTCCTAAAAAATATCATCAGTTTTGCTATTTTACCTTTTTTTTGCACTTGTCCCCTGGATACTTTGCATACTTTTAATTTCTCCCATTTTCATAATCAGGAAATTCTATTGTTCTAGGAAGATAAAGCTATACGATTTAAGTTTTGATAACACTAAAATGCCCTAAGACTTCTTGGACATCCTATAACATGTCCCTCATGAACATTATGTATCATTTTAGAAAATAAGAGTTGGTTCAACTAACTTCCCTGTTATTTTGACTATTTCTCAGGAATTTCAAGTTACTGGAAAGTCACATGCTGACTCAGTAACCAGTCTCCTTGGCAATGGCTCTGGGGGAAAAAAATCACATTAAGTCATTAAGTAGAAGGCCAGTTGAAGCACTGAAGCCTGGATGGCCATTCAGTTTCATTATCACTTAGAAATACAAAAGGATTTCTAGGTCAAGTCATATTCAGTGGCAATGGTTATAGACTACACCCTCTCAGTCCTGTGGACCTGGTACCACAGCAGACTATTAGTTAATATAGTAATTATGTACCTCCCACAGTGCTCTAACCCTAACAAAATCCTCTCTGGCAGCCTAATCAGTAAGGCTGAGCTAACCCACCTGTCCTTCACCCTGCCATCTGTGACAAGCCTTGGGTCTGGACTAGTTCCCATGGGACCCTGGTGGACTCTGTATTCTTGGTCCCACTTTGGCATACCTATGGGGCACATTGTTACTGTTGTAATTGAATAGAGTGATATTTTATTTTTGAGGTGATGGTTTAAAAACATTAATGGTCTTGCTGTGAGATTTATTTTATCTCTTTCCCTTATATTTGAGAAGAGGACTATACGTAACAGTATAAAATGAGGACAAAGTCTGCAAAATCTACCAAGTACCAGGCAATTTTTCTCATTGGAATGCCATTTTGGCATATCTTTAAAATGAGGAAATTTGTTCTGACTGTTCTTACTACCGTGAAATTCCTCATAATTCTTTCCTTTGAATCAAAGAAGGCAAAAAAATAATCCTTTTTTCTACATGATAGTCCTTCAAATACTTGATTAGCAGGAAAATGGATCAGAGCCCAAAGCACTGAACAAAAAGGAAATACTGGCCCCCCCCAGGCTCAGGATTTTGGGATTTGAAAACTGTTTATAAAAAATACAGTTAGCATTTCTATACTTATAGTTATCTGTTTTAATCCAAATAAAAACCTCAGTATGTGAATGCCATTCCCCATTTTACAGATTTTGAAAGAAACTAAGGCAGAGTTGCAACATTCCATGCTTGGCAAAATGCAGTTAAAAAAAGTAAAAGCAGATAGGGAAAGGAATTTAGAACAATGAAAAAGGAGGTTCCTTGGGGTGGCAATGAATTTCTCTGCCAAATCTGGAGTTTTAGGGGTTTATTTTTTAGTATTCCCCATGCCCCCAAAATTACATAAGTGGGACCCAAATCAATCTACCTGAGAAGAAACAACGCAAATTATTTCACATTTGCTCTACAGTACCTCATTTACTCACATCAGCACTTGCTGCTATTGTGGGAGTGGAAGAGTTTAACTCAAGTCTCCTGGGTTCCATCAGTGTCCTTGTTTCCAATAAAAATCTATTGGGATCATCTAATAAAGGTCTGTTATTTTACAGCTGAAGAACTCGGATAGGTAAAGTAACTTGTCCAAGGTTCCACAGAGAAGTAGTGGGTTAGTTCTTATCATCTAAGATGACCCAAACCAGGGAGTCAAGCAGACACAGGAATCTTGTAGATCAGAGTTCAGAGACTTCAGATGTAGGTGAGAAACCAATGTGATGTTTTGGTTGCAGAATAGAAATCTCTGCAAAAATGAATATCAGGAAGGTGGGATAATTGTACGGAGATCACTAAATCTGCTAATCCCCCTCAGACCCATGACTCCCTGTCAAGATTCTACAAGAAGGGGCAGCTAGGAGGCACAGTGGATAGAGTACCAGCCCTGGGGTCAGGAGGACCTGAGTTCACATCTAGCCTCAGAAACTTAATACTTAGCTGTGTGACCTTGGGCAAGTCACTTAACCCCATATCCTTACCAAAAAAAAAATTCTACCTTGAAATCTCTCATCCCATCCACCCCCTCCTCTCAAATGTCTAAGATACTATCTGGTTAAGCTGAAGATTCAGAGTCTGACCTGACTTGAAGATTCTCTGAACAAGAACCTATTAATAGTCTCTTAACCTTGAGACAGCATCAGTGTGGTGGCTGTTGTCCTGTGTACTCAAAGACCAAAAGGACATAGCAGTTGCCCAACAGTAGCTGATCAGATCAATACAATCTCAGAAGCCTCTTCCACTGTCAGGCACAGTAGTCATATGAAGAGTTGGGAGTGGTACATCCATATAGGTCTAAGTCAAAGGACCTGTATGGCATGAAAACTCCTCCTACTATTTTTAGTTCCCTTACCATGTTGGCTAAGCTGTCTCCCATTATCTTCATGATAAATCATTTGTACCACATTTTCTGTCCAATTACCTATAGGAACAAGGTCTTATACAAAGTCCTAACTCCTCTTGCTGGTATCTGTACAATATTTTTCTCCCTCTTCCATCTAGCAGGGCATGGAAATAGAATTAGAGAAGGAAGAAGATATCACTGCCTATTCAGGTTATACAGAGTGAATCATGGTCATAGTCAGAACCATAAGGATGCTGGTACTTGTTTCTCTGCTTCTGCTGCTGTGCTTAAAGAAACCCTAGGTATAGAGATCCATTATTGTTTCAGAGAATCCACTTGAAGCTAGGGAAGAGGAATGAGAAGAAAATTGGATTGAGAAACAAACTAAAAAAACAAAAAACAAAAAATTGAGGCCAGTCACAAACTGACTTCATAGAATCACATAATTTGAAGTAAAAAAAAAACCTTGCAGGCTCTCTACCCCAAATCATGTTTGAAAATGAATTTCCTCCATGACATAGCATTAAATGTCCTTCACAGCCTCCACTGAAGTTTTAGGTAGATCAAAATGCTTGGGGCAGCTAGGTGGTGCAATAGATAGAGCATTGGCCTTGGAGTCAAGAGCAAAGGAGTTTGAAACCTGTCCCAGAAACATACCACTTACTAGCTGTGTGACCTTGGGCAAACCACTTAACTCTGATTGTCTCCCATCCAGGGCTATTTCCAGTCATCCAGATGGCTCTGAAGGAGAAAGTGAAACTGGTGGTTTAGCACAGCACCCCCCCTACTCAAATCTAATTCATGTGCTTGTCATGACATCACCTCCCTGATGTCATGGCCTTCTTCAAAGATGAAGGACAAACATCATATCTAACTGGTAAATCAAAGCTAAATCTGACTCGTAATTTTTACCAATCACTCCTAATCTTACCCTCTGGAGCCAACATGAGGAAGTCTAACCCTTCTTGCATGAGATAGACCTTCAAACAAATCAAATAACCAAAAGCAGTTATTAAGCACCATCTCTGGGCCAGAATCTGAGCAACAAAGTGGCCAAGGGCAAAGAATCAAAACCCGATTTCCAAAAAGTTTACATACAAGTATGTTTGTATACATACATACACATATAAAATGTATTTTAAAATGAATTCCAAATTTAGTCATTGAGAAGGCAAGCAATATATCAATTATAATGTGAAATCATGCAAAACATATTTCTCTATTAGCCATGTGATAAAAAAGTAAGAAAATTAAAAAGTGAAAAATATACTTCAGTTTACATTGTGAGTTCTCTCCCTGGAGGTGGACAGCATTTTTCATCATGTCCTGTGGAATTGCCATAGATCATTTTCTTTATCAGAGTAGCTAAGCCATTCACAGTTGATCATGTGATCACCATTAAACCATGGCTATTACTGGGTCCATGGACCTCCTGGTTCTGTTTACTTCACTCTGCTCCTAGGTTTTGCTGAAACCATCCTGCCTCATTTCTCATAGAACTGTAATATTCCATCACAACTGTATACAACCACTTCCTTCGTCACTGAGCAATTGATAGATCCCCTCAAAAGATCCACTACAAATATTTTTGTACACATTGGTCTTTTTGCTTTTTCTTTGATCTGTTTGAGATATAGACCTGGTAGTGGTATTGCTGTGTAAAAGGGTATGCATGGTTTTATAGTCCTTTGAGCATGGTTTCAAACTGTTCTCCAAAATGGTTGTACCAGTTCTGAATTTTTTTTAAAGAAATATTACAGCTTTTATGAAGTTATTATAAAATATCAGGACTCCTACACAAATTGATATATATATAAATTTAAAATTATCTGTGTACTAATTTTACTTCTTAGCTTGACTTTCTAATAAATCTTTAGCTTCATTGAATTTGGCCACTACATAAGGAGATCCTCTTTTGTCTGGGTGGTTTAAAAGCATGATTCGTCAGTGAGCATCCCTAATTTTCCCTTTACTGGCTGTAGGACTTACTCCTAATATTAGTGCTGCTTCTCGCTTTGTCATTTGGGGTACAAATCCGCCTCTGTAATAGCCACCACTGAAGGCACATTTTGGTAGACTTCGAATAGCTTGCTTTACTTGAGGCTCCAGATGCTTCATGGTTTGCAAAACATAGCAGCCTGCAAATCCTGCAGCGGCAACTGTCAGTCCAACTGCTACCATTGTGCTGGCCATGGCTGGGCCCCACTGCACCCCCAGTGCAGGCCACTCCGCCACCTCGGCTCCCACAGCGCCCAGAGCGCCCACACCGGGGTCACCCACAGCGGCTCCAGTTCTGAATTCTTTCCATATGCCCTACAGTATGTGTCATTTTCCTTTTCTGTCATGTTTGCCAGTCTGAGGTAGTAGGAGGTATTACCTCAAAGTTGTTTTCGTTTGCATAGTCTAAATAATAGTGATGTAGAGCACTCTTTCATGAGTTTTGATTTCATCATTGAAAACTCCCTATTTATATTCCTTAACTATTAAGGTTTTCATATATCTCACTAATTAGATGACAAGGCAACTGACATAAGACATATGACAATTAGATGACAAGGCGTAGAAGTTCTTAGTTTATCCTGGTATCTATCTAAACTAAAATGATTTTCTTTAACATTTTACTGTGGCAACCTCAGCCACAGGTCCCTTTAATTCTGTTTTAATTAAGCAATTCCAAATTTTTAGGGTCCACAAGTGGCTACCCAAATGAATATGAACAGAAGCAGCACTAGTATCATCATGACACAGCCCAAATTGTGATAAATTCCTCAAGCACTATCATCAATTATTAGTCAAATATTAGATTCAGGTTCATCACATGGCCAAAAGGTCATCTTTAAGCATATTGCATACCATATGCTCAGGGATCAAAGTTAATACTTAGGCTCTCTCAATACAACCAACACTCAGTAACATCTGGATCAACCAGCCTAACCTCTCCTTCCATAAAGTTCAATTGGAGGATAACACTAAATCTTTGCCCCTGCAGAGGCCTCTGTAGAGAAGAGGGATATGGAATCTAAATGTGCCCTTCATTCTCAAAGAAAACCATGACATTATGGTGGTGATGCCATGACAAGCATGTGACTGGATTTGAGTGAGGGGAGTGCTGTGCTAAGTCACCAGCCTCACTTTCTCCTCCAGAGCTATTTGGGTCCAATGACCAGATATGAATCAGGACAATTGGAGACAGCACCGGATATGAGGCAATCAAGATTAAGTGGCTTGACCAAAGTCACATAACTAATAAGTGTCTGGGGCCAGTTTTGAATTTCAGTCCTCCTGAACCATCTAGCTGCTTAAATAAAGCCTCTTTGAACTTCATCTAGGGACTCCAAATCAGTCTAATTAGCTGAGGGATATTCATACATGCCTTACATTCATGAAGAATGACTAATATAAATTATCTGAAGGATATAATTTAGTAGCTTAAGAGTAAGGACTTCTCAAACTCAAAAGGATTCTCTCCAAAATTCATTTTTTTTTCTGTTGACCACATTGTGTCTTCAGGTTGAAGTTCTTCTCATATCTATTGCATTCTTAAAGAGTCTCTCTCTGGTCTGAATGCTCTGCTGTTTGAGTAAGATCTACATTCAAGCAGGTCTTTGCTTGTACCTTACATTCATAAGGTATGAATTAATATCTAATTCCAATGCACATTAAAATGTGGCTTCTTCTTGAAGGCCTTTCCACATTTACTACTTATATAAGGTTTTACTCCAGCAAGAATTTTTAATGTTAATAAGATTTCAGTTACAAGGGAAAGCTTTTCTTTTACATTCATGAGGAATCTCACGAGGAAGAATTCTCTTATGGACATAAAGGAGTGTGCTCATTCTAGAGACTTTTTCTGAGTGTATTACACTCTTAAAGTTTCTTAGCTGCATGAATTCTTTGATGTTGAGTAAGTTGTATCCTCACTCTGAAGGTCTTACCACATTCATTACATTCATATGGTTTCTCTCCAGTATGAACTCTCTGATGCCCAGTAAGATGTGCTTTCCTCCTGAAGGCCTTCCCACATGCAGTACATTCATAAGGTTTCTCTCCAGTATGAATTCTTTGATGTCGAATAAGTTCCGAGTTGTATGGGAAAGTCTTCCCACACTCCTTACATTCAAAAAGAGAACCTCCAATATGAATTTTCTGATGCACAGTAAGTTGCATCTTACTCTTGAAGTCCTTTCTACATTCACTACATTCATAAGGTTTCTCTCCAGCATGAATCCTTTGGTGCCCAGTAAGATATTCCCTCCTCCTGAAGGCCTTCCCACATTCACTACATTGATAAGGTTTCTCTCCAGTATGAATTCTTTGATGTCGAGTAAGTTCTGAGTTGTAAGGGAAAGCCTTCCCACACTCTTTACATTCAAAAAGAATGCCTCCAATATGAATTTTCTGATGCACAGTAAGTTGTGTCTTAATCCTGAAGGCCTTCCTACATATAGTACATTCATAAGGTTTCTCTCCAGTATGAATTCTTTGATGTCGAATAAGTTCTGAGTTGTATGGGAAAGTCCTCCCACACTCCTTACATTCATAAAACATCTCTCCAGTATGAATTCTCAAGTGTACAGAAAGTAGTGTCTTACTCCTAAAGGCCTCTGTACATTTATTACATTCATAAGGTTTCTCTCCAGTATGAATTCTCTGATGTACAATAAATGCTGAGTTGTAGAGGAAACCCTTCCCACACTCCTTACATTCATAAAGAATATCTCCAGTATGAATTCTCTGATGTTCTGCATGATGTCCCTTTCTCCTGAAGGCCTTCCCACATTCACTACATTCATAAGGTTTCTCTCCTGTATGAATTCTTTGATGCTGAATAAGTTCTGAGTTGTAGAGAAAAGCCTTTCCACACTCCTTACATTTATAAAGAATGTCGCCAGTGTGAATTCTCCGATGCACTGTAAGTTGTGTTTTACTCCTGAAAGTCTTCCCACATTCACTACATTCATAAGGATTATCTGCAGTATGAATTCTTTGATGTTGAACAAGTTCTGAATTTTGGTGAAAAGCCTTCCCACACTGCTTACATTCATAAAGAATGTCTCTAGTATGAATTCTCTGATGCTCAGTGTGATGTCCCTTCCGCCTGAAGGTCTTCCCACATTCATTACATTTATAAGGTTTCTCTCCAGTATGGATTCTAACATGTGCTGTAAGTTGTGTCTTACTCCTGAAGGCCTTCCGACACTCACTACATTCATAAGGTTTCTCTCCAGTATGAATTCTCTGATGCATATTAAGCTGTGCTTTTATTCTGAAGGCCTTCTTGCATTCACTACATTCAAACGGTTTCTCTCCAGTATGAATTCTCTGATGCACCGTAAGATGTGACTTACTCCTGAAGGCCTTCTCACACTTAATACATTCATAGGTTTTCACTGCTGTATGAATTCTTTGATGTTGAACAACTTCTGAGTTGTACAAAAAAGTCCTCTCATACTCATTACTTTCAAAAAGAAACTCCCTAGTATGAATTCTCTGATGCACAGTAAGTTGTGCCTTAATCCTGAAGGCCTTTCCACATTCATTACATTTATAAGGATTATCTCCAGTATGAATTATCTGATGTCGAGTAAGGTTTGCCTTCATGCTGAAAGCTTTCCCACATACACTACATTTATAAGGTTTCTCTCCAGTGTGAATTCTTTGATGTCGAATAAGTACTGAGTTCCAGTGGAAAGCCTTCCCACACTCCTTACATTCATACAGAAACTCTTCAGGATGAATTCTCTGGTATACAGCAAGTTGTTCCTTGTTCCTGAAGGTCTTCCCATATTCACTACATTCAAGGAGTTTATCTCCAGCAAATTCTCTGTTCTCTGAAAGGAAGAATAAAGAGGTAATTGATCCTGGCTTTTCCTCCTTTTCCTAAGGTTCTTAGTTGCTCAAAGCTACTCTCTTGACTTTCCACTTCAGAAGGCTAGTTTCACTGGTCTTTCAATAATGTTCAGTTTATCTTCACCCTTACTTTACTGTGAGTGGATGTCATTTGAATGGAATAATACTATTGCAAAAAGATAGATGACTATTGACAATTTCTAAATGTTATCATCTGAGTTGAAGGGAAAGAAAATAGCCAATTGGTGAGTTTAGATTGAGGAGGAGAAATAGATACATGAGGTAAACTGAATAAAGCAGAAATATAAGGAGGGAAAATATGAAAGTTGTTGCCAAAAATGGCCCTTAAAAATCCAATATATCTACTTTGTAAGGAATTTATTGAAATTTGTAAGAGTTAGACGTAATTTTTAGACATGAATTTTGGTGAAAAGCCTTCCCATACTTTTTACATTCATAAAGAATGTCTCCAGTATGAATTCTCTTATGCTCAGTATGATGTCCCTTCCACCTGAAGGTCTTCCCACATTCATTATATTTATAAGATTTCTCTCCAGTATGGATTCTAACAAGTGCTGTAAGTACTCTGGTAATCAAAGAAGGAAAAATGAAAACAGCTTGAGAGCATCACCAAAGACCCATCAAATTGGGAAACATATTAAAATGATAAACCTTGGTACATAATGAAATAAGTACTAACTGAGCAAAATACTAAAAACCTATAGGATATAATGATAGGATATGGCTCAACAAGCCTTATCATATGAAGATATTATTGTGCCTTTATAAAGATATTTTCAAAGGATAAAGAAAAACAGGATGACATATAACATGATAGACTGAAGAAAGGCAATTATGTTAGGATTAAATATTTTAAAAAGTAACAGCAGCAAAGCAACATAACCATAAAAACAACAGAAGCAAAAAAGCACATTAGTTAATATCGTAAGTAATGTGCTTATCTTAAATAGAGAATGAATTCATGCAAATGAGGCAGGAAAATGCCTGCTTAAGAGAAGATAATCTTATCCTTGTCCTTACCTAAACATTTTCCTTACCAAAACAAGAAATCTCTCTGAGCATGGAGATACAGTTCAGTAAAGAGATACATAAAAAAAGGTAACTTCAGTGGAGCTGTGAACTCATCCAGCCTTTCTGGAGATCAATTTGGAATTGTGCCCAAAGGGCAATAAAAATGTGCATACCCTTTGATCCAGCAATACCACTACTGGGTCTATACCTAGAAGAGATCATGAAAAAGGATAAAAACATTACTTGTACAAGGATATTCATAACAGCTCTGTTTGTGGTGGCAAAGAATTGGAAATTGAGGGAATGTCCATCAACTGGGGAATGACTGAACAAATTGTGGTATATGTACATTATGGAACATTATTGTTATTATTAGAAACCAGGAGGGATGAGAATTCAAAGAACCTGGAGGGATTTACATGAACTGATGCTGAGCTAGATGAGCAGAACCAGAAGAAGACTGTAAATCATAACAATAACAGCAATGGGGGTGATAATCAACCTTAATGGACTTGCTCATTTCATCATCACAATAATCGGAGACAATTTTAGGGGATCTGTGATGGAGAATACTATCTGTATACAAAGAAAGAACTGTGGAGTTTAAACAAAGACCAAAGACTATTTACCTTCAAATTAAAAAAAAGATGTTGTCTTATGTACTATGTAATTTTGCTATCTCTTATATCTTATTTTTTCCTCAAGGGCATGATTTTTCTCTCAATACATTCAATTTTGATCAATGTATAGCATGGAAACATTGTAAAGATTATTAGATTGCCTTCTGTGGGGGGGATGGGGGAGGGAGGGAATATTTGGGGGAAATATAAAATTCAAAATATTACAAAAAATGATAGGTAGAAACTACTATTGTATATAATTGGAAAACAAAATATTTATATTAAAAAAGCTAACTTCTTGATCTTAGAAATTAAGTTTTAATACATCAACTCTTCTTGACAGGTCTGAGAAGTTTTAATAAGATCAACTTGTTCAACATTTTACAATGCTTTGACCTATAACAACCAATAGATTAGTATTTTGCAGTATCCCAAATATTTAGTTTTTATGTAGTCACCTGGACAGTGGCTTCTTGAAATATCTGTCTCTGTCTTCCAAGATGCTTTCTTTATTTCCAACTGGTAGATAACATTTGTTTTGGAAACTATAAATCTTATTAATTGAAATTGAGAAAGTCCTAGAAAGTCATCTCAGACAAGAGTTCAGTAGTAATATGTTAGTCGATTTGGTCTGAGTTTTTTTAATTTTTTTAATTTTATTTTTTATTTTATTAAAAAAAGGGAACTCAGGTTGGTTGGAGAGAATTTTTTCATTTTTTTAGGTGACAGGGAAAGAAGAAATTACATATTTTTAAAAGCACCAATAAAAAGTATGCTTTCAAAAATGTTGGTTCTAAGTTGTAGTTTCATAAACAGTATATTTTAATACTCGGAAGATGTCAAGGATAGTATACAGTTGCACCAAAGGATATTCTATATAATGGGAGAATGGGTTACTGAGTAGGACTTAGGAGAAAAAAAACATTGTTTGACTCAGTCTACATAGACAATGGGAACTATAAGATCTAAACTGAGATTAGAAAGAAAAATTTGGGACTTGAAGCAACAATGAACAGAAGATATATTTTAAAGAAAAACAACTAAAGAAATGTTTCCAGACATACTAAGCAATGACCTTTCTCCCAGACCTTTCTCCTGGTTACAAAAGGATGAGGAATATTTTCCTTTTATATGCCAAAGAATGATTTTTAAAATCTTGAAGGTTTTCATAGCATCATATCAAAACTCAAAAGGGGTAGCTGTTCTTACCCAAAGACACCAAGTTCCTATAGTTCTCCAGCATCACCTCCCTGTACAACTTTTTCTGAGATGGGTTCAATTGTACCCACTCCTCCTGGGTGAACTCCACAGACACATCCTTGAATGTCACTGATTCCTGAAATACCAAAAACATTTGTGCTTACCCAGATATAGCTCTGTTATGAAGTTGAAATAGAAACTGCCTGTAGGGTAACCATATGAGGACAGCAGGTGGTAGAGGGAAGTCTGGCATTTGAGTCAAGGACACTGACTCCATTTTATGATTCAATTCTAGAGGTAGCTCAGTTCTTTTTCTATTCAATTATAGGTTTAGTCCAATTTCTGACTTGTGAGAAAACTTTATTATATGGGAATGGGGAGAAAATACTGCATTGTTTGAATGTCGCCCTGTGTGGCTAAGAAATGAAACCACTTCTGTGTTTAGAGACCCCTAAGGACCTAGGTTACGCTGAGCAAAAACTCAGTCAGATCCAAAAAAAGAATTGATGTAAGGAGTTTTCTTATAATTGTACATCTGAAGCAATCCATAAGTCTTAACTGAAAACTGGCCCCATACTGAACAATTAATTGTTGATTAGGAAAAAGAAAAGGAACCTACATATTCTAAGATATATTTAGTAGTTGTATTGGCAAAGAACTGGAAATTGCAGAGCAAAAGGGGAATGGCTAAAGTTGTGGTACATGATTGGTCTATTTTTACTTTTACTTTTCTAGATCAGAATTGCTACACTTAAAAAAAAACTCAAGGTGAAGCATAATAGATTGTATTCCAGCCCCTCACCTTTATTCTGTGTCTCCCTGCTTTATGTGTGTGTGTGTTTGATTCTGGCTTTTGATTCACTCTGCTATCTATTTCTATTAAATGGGAGCGTTCATCCCATTCACATTCAGTTATGATTACTACCTGTGTATTTCCCTCTACCTTTTGTTCCTTTTAGTCCTCTCTCTCCTTTCATCCTTTCCTTCCTCTCCAGTATTTTCCCTGTCTGCCACCTCTTCTATATCTGCCCTCCCCCTATCAGTACACAACGTGCTTTTCCTTAATCTCCTCCCCTCCTACTTGCCTGTCTGATAAGAGATTTCTATATTCCGGTTGTTTATATTATTTCCATTTTGAGTCAATACTTATGAAAGATTCAAGCAATGCCCATTGCCCACTCTCCCATATTCTTCTCTACTTTAGTAGTGATTCTTATACATGCCCCTTTATGAAATAATTTATCCCACTCTATCTCTCCCTTCCTTTTGCACCTAAGGTACTCCTCTTTCTTATA
Organism: Macrotis lagotis; assembly: GCF_037893015.1. NCBI lineage: Eukaryota > Metazoa > Chordata > Mammalia > Peramelemorphia > Peramelidae > Macrotis > Macrotis lagotis. The sequence goes on from NC_133658.1 coordinate 36,589,235, forward strand.
CTTTATTTTATGTCATTCCCTCAAATTCAACTTGTACTTATACCTTCTGAACGACTCTAGCTGCCCTATTCGTGACATAAATTTTTAAGAATTACAATGAATTTCCTTCCCAAGTAGGAATGTTAACAGTTTCTCTCTCTTTTGAATCCTTTGTTTTCTTTTCTCTTTATAACTTATTTATACTTCTCTTGCATCTTTAAATTGCATCTCAAATTTTTGGTTTACTGCTAATCTTCTTAAGAAAGCTTGAAATCCTTCTATTTCAGTGAATGACTATTTTCCCCCTTGATGTATCATGCTTAAGTTCTGCTGAGGAATTGATTCTTGGCTCTAAGTCCTCACTCCTTTGCTTTCCAGAATTTCATATTTCATGACAACACATCCTTTAACATTGCAGCTGCCAAATTCTGTGTAATCTTGATTGTTACTTCCCAATAATTGAAATGTTTCTTTCTGGCCACATCTAGTTCCTTTGACCTGTTCTGAAATCTGGCTATGATGTTCCCTGAAGATTTTCTTTGGGCATCAGTTTCCTGTGGATTCTTTAAATGACTATTTTTGCCCTCTGATTGTAGGATGTCTGGGCAGTCTGCCTTAATAATTTTTCTTTCTTTTTTTTTCAAGGCAATGAGGTTAAATGGCTTGCCCAAGGCCACACAGCTAGGTAATTAATTATTGTCTGAGTCCAGATTTGAACTCTGGTACTCCTGACTCCAGGTCCAGTGCTCTATCCACCTAGCCTCTCCTATAATTTTTTAAAAGATGCTATCCAGGTCCACCTTTTGATTACTGCTTTCAGAAGTCCACTGATTCTGAAATTATCTCTGCTGAATCTATTTTCCAGGTTAGTTATTTTCCAAGAGATATTTTACATTGTCTTCCATTTTTTTTCATTCTTTTGAATTTGTGTGATTAATTGTTGATGTCTCCTAAAAGTCATTACCTTCCACCTACCCAATTCTAAATTTTACAGTGGTGATTTTCTTCAATTAGCTTTTGTACTTTCTTTTCCATTTGGCTGTTTATATTAAGGAATTATTTTCTTTAGTAGGTTTTTTAAATTTCCTTTTCCATTTAGCCAATTCTACTTTTTAAGCACCTTTCCAAGTTGTTGATTCTTTTTTCATAATTCTCTTGCATCACTCTCATTTTTTCTTCTATCTCTCTTAAAAGACCTTTGGGGTCTTCCATGAGTTCTTTCTGTGTCTGAAACCACTTTCTGTTTTTCATAGAAGTTTTACCCATGGATGTTTTGACACTGTTGTCTTCTTCTGATTTGCCTTCCCTGTCAACATAACTTTCTGTGGTCAGATTCTTTTTTTATTATTTTTTTCTTATCTTTGTTTTCTTCTGAATCTGGACTATATTCCCTGGGTGGAAAGGGCACTTGGATCAGTGGCAGCAAGCCCTGCCTGTTTACCAGTGCTGTGCTGATGATACCCTGAGATCCCCAGGGATCTGATGTTGTATGGGGGGGGGGGGTGGACTGGAGGGTGGCTGATGCTGCTGGAGGTTGTAGGGATCTGTCAGCTTACTGGTGCTGAGTTCTACTGGCAGTGTCTGGCATGTACTGAGTCTGATGGGGTTTTTCTAGGATTGCCTGCAGCTACACTGAAGCACTTGGCTTTCTATTTTTAGAGCTAACTGCTTGCTCAGGGCTATGCTGAAAAACATGGTGGACTGGTTATTGGGAGGTTGCCTGCCTGCCAGGAGCTGCACTGATGCAGGTGGAGGTGTGGCCTCTGGCGCACCACTGAAGCACAAGACAGCTTTTAAAGCTGGCAGAATCAAGACCCATGGAGGATCCTAATCTAGACACTTGTCCACTCTTCTACTCTAGCACTCAAGATCTCCTGCTGGTTTGCTGAGGTGGTGACTGCTGCTGCCCTGCTTCCTTAAGTTGACATGGATGAGCTTCCCTTCACCACCTCTTCTGACAGTCCTCCAAGTTTCCTGGGCTAAAAACTTGTTTCACCCCATCCTTTTTACTGTCCTGGGGCACTACATCATGGGATGAACATGAGAGAGCTAAAATGATTTACTGTTTACTCTGCTATCTTCCATGATTTCTTATATTAAAATGGTTTTCTATCATTTTTATACTTCTATTACTTTTCTAACATCTTCAGTCATTCCACAACTGAAGAGAACCTCCTCAATTTTCCATTCTTTCCCACCAAAAACAGAGAGCTTCTTTAAATGTTTTTGGACATATGGGTCATTTCCTCTTTCCTGGATCCCTCTGTATCTAAATTAGTAGTATTGCTGCCCAAAGGTACATCCAAAATTTAGTAATTTTCTCAGCTTATTTCAAATTTCTTTCAAGAATGGCTGGACCAATGCATAACTCTATTCATAGTATTATTAATGTACTTGTTTTCCCACATACCATACAGAATTTCTCACATTACTTATTTTGTCAATTGGGCCAATCTGATGAGTGGAAGGTGGAAATCTCAGAGAAACTTTAATTTTTCTGTATTCCTATCTTATTATTGCTGTTATTCCTATCCTATTACTATTCTTGCCCTATTATGCCTAATTATTTCTATCCTATCTTTTTAAGAGAAATGTGTCATATCTTGTCAGAAACTATACCTACTGATATAACAATATTATTTTTATTATGTTAATAATATAGTCTATTATATTAACAGTTTTCTTAATTTTGAACAAAATCTGAATACCTAATATAAATCCAATCTCATAATGGAAAATCTTGATGAAATGGTGCTTTAATCTCTCCCTGCTTTGGGGAACATCATATTTATTTGTAGAAGGAATTTGGGATCCTTTCTTTTTCTGTATTTTCAAACAGATTATGTAATATTAGATGTCTGATAGAATTCACCTGGAAATTCAGGTGGATTCCAGAGGTTTTTGATTTTTCTTTTCATCCTCTTTAGAATTTCATCTATGTGGGGCAGCTAGGTGGTGTAGTGGATAATGCACCGGCCTTGGGGTCAGGAGTACCTGGGTTCAAATCTGGTCTCAGACACTTAATAATTGCCTAGCTGTGTGGCCTTGGGCAAGCCACTTCACCCCATTTGCCTTGCAAAAAAAAAAAACCTAAAAAAAAGAATTTCTTCTATACATTATTTAATTCCTTCATCAAAAAGTTTATTTAAATCCTTTATTTCTTGATCAGTTAAATTGGGTATTATCCATATAGAAATGTATGCATTCATTAATTTTATTTAGATGGTCAGGTTAATTGGTAAACAACTGGAAAGAATAGTTTCCAATGTTTTATTTCTTCATTGGTTATAAAATCTTATTTTTATTCATTTTTGATACAAGCAATTTTGTTTTACTCTCTTTCTTACTTGCCTTTTCCCTATGATGTGGGGAGAGGAGCTGGATTAATAAATTCTTCCCAAAGCCCCTCTTTATTGAGGCCTTAGGCTTTCCAAGGCAGCTCTTCATTTTTTATTGGCTATTCTGCTTAATTTCAAATACAACATAATGCCTCAAGGCTGGGTTCCCTATCCTAGCCCTCCTTGTTTTCAGCTTCCTTTATTAGAAATTAAGTTTTTTGAGGACAGGAATTGTCTTTCCTTTTCTTTTATGTATTCCCAGTACAAAGTATAGTGGCTGGCATATAATAGGAGCTTTACAAATGTTTGATAACTATTAGTGAATTTTATGTCTAATTAATGTGGGTTTTTTCTTTTACTATAAGTGCAAAAGGCACTTATGCTGGTAAAGCTATCAATTAGCAGAGCCACTATAAGAAACAATTTGGAACAAATACACAAAATTACTCAATTGTGTCAAAGCAAGACTAGGCATATATCCCCAAAGGCATCAAAAATAAAAAAGTAGAAAAGGAATTGAGTACGAAAATATGTCTGAGTACTTTTTATCATAAACTATTAGGAACAAGGAAAACTCATCAACAAGGAAGTATCTGATCATGAAAGGTGAGATTTTTATCGCCCTTACAGCTTTAGTATTTTTATAACTTCATTTTATGGTATTTTTTGGTAATCATGATCTGAGACAATGAAAAAGCAAAAATTGATTTACTAAAAAAGAGAAAATCAGTGGAACAACATCCTGCTAAAAGGTACCATAGTCAATGAAGTCATAAATATACTAAAGATACAAGCATCAAATGGCATAGCATCCAAATTTTTAAAGCAAAACTTAAGAATTACAGGAATAATTAGATAGTAAAATTATATTAGTGGAGGACCTCAATTTTTCCTTTTCAGAACTAGCAAAATCTAACCAAAAAATAACCAAGAAAGGAGATGAATAATCTTTTTTACAAAATGTTGTTATGACAGGAAAAAACAGCATGGGAACAAAAAAAGAATACACCTTTTCTTCCACTATAAAGAATGTGTGTGTGTGTGGGGGGGGGGGATCAAAGAACAAATCATATAATTAAGAAATTCATCAATGACAATGAAAATGAGAAATGGGGGTGGCTAGGTGGCTCAGTGGATAAAGCACTGGCTCTGGAGTCAGGAGTACCTTGGGTTCAAATCTGATCTCAGACACTTAATAATTACCTAGCTGTGTGGCCTTGAGGAAGCCACTTAACCCCACTGCCTTGCAAAAACTTAAAAAAAAGAGAGAGAAATTACAAAATTTGTGTGATGCAGCTAAAGTAGTTTTTATAGAAAGTTGTATATCTCTAAACTCTTATACCAATGAAAAAAGAAATCAATAAATTGAGTGTGTAAAAAAAGTAAAACTTGAAGAGTCAATTAAAAATTCCCACTAAACCTAAAAACAAAAGTCCTGAAATCAAGGAAGAGATCAGCAAAATTGAAAGTAAAAAAACAACAACAATGAATTAATAAAATTAAGAATTGGTTTGAAGAAGCAATAAAGAAAACTGTTAATCTGCCTTAAAAAAAATCAAAATCACCAGGATAAAAAAATTAAAAGACTGAATGCATCACAAATAAAGATGAAACTAAAGCAATTATTAGGAGCTATTTTAATAGAATGTTTACCACTCAAAAGGACATTGTAAATGAATTGGACAAATTTTTACAAAAAATTAATTGCCCAGATTATAAGAAGAAACGTAATATTTAAATAATATTATCTTAAAAAATGAAATTGACCGATCTATAAATAAACACCTAAGAAGAAATCCCTAGGTCCAAATTGATTTTCAAATGAATTCTATGAAACTTTCAAAAGCCAATTAATTCCAATACAAAATAAATTATTTGAAAGATTGGATAAATAACAAATACAGTTTTGATAATTAATCAAAAGAAAGCAAAAACAGAAAAAACAAGAAACCAATTTCCCTAATGAACACTGATGCAAAAAAATTTAAAGAAAATATTAGCAGGAGATTCTGGCAATAGTGTAAAGATCATATATTATACTCAGACTGCATTACTCAATGAATGCTGAGCATATTTAATATTAGGAAAATTGTAACATTTATGATGTCAGATCCCAAATAACAAAAATCATATGTTGAAATCAGTAATTGCAAAAAAAGCTTTGGACAAACTACAATAAACATTTTTATCAAAAATATTTTATGAAACGAAGTATTATCTATCTAAAATCATGAGCAAGTATGATTTGTAATGAGGAGAAACTAAAAACCTTCCCAAGAACAGCAGGTAAAGCAAGAATGATTATTATCAACTTTTACTCAATACTGCATTAGAAATGCTAATAATTGTAAAAAGATTAAAAAATGAAAATGAAGGAATAATAATAGATAAAAGTTAAAAAGTGTCACTTTCTAGATGATGAGAATTCTAGAGAATAAAGTAAAACACTGGTTGAAACAATAAAACACTTTACCAAAATTAAAGGCTATAAAAAAGCTCATATTATAGGATCAACATTTTTATATGTTAGCAACAAAATACAACAGAAAGAGAGAAATTCCATTTAAAATAACTACAAGCAGTAAAAAAAAAAAAACGCATGGGAAACTACCTGCCCAATCACACTCAGAAACTTAAACAAACATAATTCCAAAGCTTTTCAAATAAATAAACACAAATCTAAACAAATGAAGAAATACTAATTGCTCTTGGTTAAGAAGTCAAACTAAAACCGACAATTCAATTTAAATTAATTTACTTATTAGTACCATATCAAACAACTAAAAAAAAAGTTTTATAAAATTAGAAAAAATAAAATTTCTTAAAAACAAAAGGTCAATAGTATAAAGGGAACCAGTTTTAAAAATGTGCAAGGGGGTGAACTAGCTGTACCAGATCTCATTATATCACAAAGCAATAATCAGTATAACAATCTAGTGTTTGATAAACTCTAAAATCCAAGCTTTGGGGACAAAAATCTCACTATTTGAGTAAAACTGCTAGGAAAACTGAAAAGTATCTGACAGAAACTACACAAAGACCAACATCTAACTTCATGTAACAAAATAAGGTCATAATTTAGACAAAAATGATGATATCAGAAGTAAAGTTTGGGAGCATGGGAAAATTTACCTGTCAGGATGAATAAAGGAAGAATTTATGACCAAAGAAGAGATAGAATCAGAGAAAAGTAATTTTAATTTCATTAAATTTAAATTTTTGCAAAAACAAAATCAATGCACCCAAAATTAGTAAATGAGAAAATGGAAAAAAAACTTTTTACATAACATTTCTTCAATAAAGTCTTTACTTCTCAAATATGGAGGGAACTGAGTCCAATTTGTAAAAATAAGAGCCATTCTCCATTTGAAAAATGGTCAAAGTATATAAACAAGCACTTTTAAAAAGAATTAAAAACTAATAAGTTATTTAAAATGCTCTAAATCATTAATAATTAGAGACATACAGATTAAAACAACTCAGAGATACCACTTTATACCTATCACATTAGTTAAAATGACAGAAAAAGGTAAATGCAGATGGAGTGTGGAAAAACAGGAAACTAATGGACTATTGGTAGAGTTCTGAATTGACCCAACCATTGTGGAGAGCAAATTGGAATTATACTTAATAAAGGCCCAGAGAAATATAGATTAAAAACTAATCGGAGATTAAAGAAGATAATCTTTATAAATGAGTGGGTTAACAAACAAATCATAGAAATGTTCAGTAATTTCATAAAAGAGAATGACATTAATGAGACAAATGCCAAAAACTATGGGACATAACAAAAACAGTGATCAAAGGAAAATTATAGCACTAAATGCTTACAGCAATAAAATGAAGAAAAAGCAGCTCAATGAACTGTATATCAATTTCATAAAAATTAAAGATGAAATTAATAAGATTGACCGTAAAAAAGTCATTCAATTACTAAACAATACTAGGAGTTGATTAAAAACAAATAAAATAAACAAGTAGTTAATTTGATTGTAAAGAGAGAAGAAAATCAAATGAGTAGGACCAAAAATGAAAAGGGTGAATAATATATCATAATAAAGATGAAATTATAAAAGACTTATAAGAAGCTATTTTATAAAATTGTATGCCAATAAATTTAACAATTTAAGTGAAATGGAAGCATATTGACAAAAGTATAATTTGCCTAGATTAGAACAGGAAATAGACTATCTAAATAGAGCACTTTAAAAATAGAAATTGAACACAGCATAAGAAAAAAGCATCAGAACCAGATGATTCTACACATTAATTGTATCAAAGTTATACATTAATTCCAAAACAAAGAAATTATCTGAAAAAAACAGGAAAAAGAAATCCTATCAAATTGCCTTTATGAAGCAAATACGTAATCAGGAAGAATAAATAAGACAATTCATTAATGAATATGGTACAAAAATGCTAAATAAAATACTGGCTGAAATATTACAAAAATTTAATACAAAGATTATACATAATGATCAAGTGGGATTTATACCAGGAATGCAGGGATGATTTAGCATAGGGAAAAGAATTAAAGGACTGATTTTATCAATAATTATCAATAATTTTATCATTTTATCAATAATTATCAATTTATCAATAATTAAAAAGCAATGATTATGTCCAAAGATTAAGAAAACAAACTTTTGATAAACTCCATTGTCCATTTTTGATAAAAAAAAAACACCTGAAAGTATTGATATAAATGAATTTTTCCTTAAAGTGACAAGAAGCACTTATCTAAAACTATCAAGAAGTATTATTTATAATAAAAATAAGCTAGAAGACTTCCCAGTAAGACCTATGGTGAAACAACGATGTGGATGCCCATCATCACTGGTATTATTCAGTATTGTATAGGAAATCACAGTAATATCATTAAAAGAAGAGAAAGAAATAAAAGGAATACAAATAGAGAATGAGGTTAAAACAACCTATCTCATTCTGCAGACAATATTATACTTGAAAAATCCCAAAGATTCCCTTTAGTTGAAACAATACAGTACGTAGCAGGTTATAAAGTAAATCTACATAATTCATCAGCATTTCTATATATCACAAAACAAAATTCTGCAATAAGAAATAGAAAAAGATATCCCATTTAAAATAACTCTCAATAGTTAAAATTCTTTTTTTTTTAGGTTTTTGGAAGATAAATGGGGTTAAGTGGCTTGCCCAAAGCCACACAGCTAGGTAATTATTAAGTGTCTGAGGCTGGATTTGAACTCAGGTACTCCTGACTCCAGGGCCGGTACTCTATCCACTATGCCACCTAGCCACCCCGATACTATAAAATTCTTGAAAGAACTTGTTCAAAAACAAACCAAAAACTAAAGAAATAAAATTATACAAATAAAATAAGATTTAAATAATAGTAGAAATTTTAATTATTCATGGGTGGGCACAGTCAATATAATAAAAATGCTAATTTTAGCTAAAATAATTTACATATTCAATACCATCCCATTTAAAGTATCAAAAATAATTTGCTGAATTACAAAAATAATAACAAAATTTATTTGGAAGAACAAAAGTCAAGAATATCAAAAGAGCTAATAAAAAAATGTTAAGGAAGCAGGTTTAGCATTATGAGTTCTTAAAACTCTGCTATAGGACAATAATTATCAAAAATATCTGGTTAATGGGCAGCTAGGTGGCGTAGTGGATAAAGCACCGGCCCTGGAGTCAGGAGTACCTGGGTTCAAATCCGGTCTCAGACACTTAATAATTACCTAGCTGTGTGGCCTTGGGGAAGCCACTTAATCCCATTTGCCTTGCAAAAAAAACCTACTTCTAAACTAAGGACTTTAACTAAAATTTCCAGAGACAGAACCCACAGAGGGACACAGTGAGGCAGTTCTCCTACTCAAGGTAACCTGGAAAAGAGCAGAAAGGCTCTGCTCCCCAGAGTCGGAGGGGCGGCCCGCCAAAGGGGTGGCCTACCAGAACGAAAGAACTTCAGCCTCCCAGAGGCAGCCCCAGGGCGCTGGGAGCCACAGCTCACAGCAGCAGGGGAGTCTCCTGAGCTGCATCCCGGGGGAGCACCGGACACAAAGTGGGGGAACAGTGGGGAACCTCTACCAGAGTGAGCAGGGGCAGCCCCGCCTTCAGGGCACACAGCCAGCAGCATGGTCTTTAGGCAGCCCAGATCCAGGAACAGAAGCAGGCAGAGCTGGTAAGCAGGAGCCCCCAGGGCATGAGCCCATTTTGCTGAGGGAGAGGAGTAAAGAGAGACTGTGGAGCTCTGTCCTCTAGCCCTGGAACAGGACTCTGGGGCTCTGAACACATTCAGATCCTGAAAATAGTCTAGGCCCCCCCCCCATAGAACAGCAGGGCTCCCCCCACCTCAGCCCTGTGGCAGAGGGGGGTGCTTATGATCATTCACCGACCAGGAGGGAAGACAGAGCCTCACACACTGAGATCCTTCTGGGAGTGCCCCAAAAGCTCAGGAAGCACCCCAAAAATAGGCTTAGGCTGGGAAAATGAGCAAGCAGAGAAAAAAGAGGAACACCATTGAGAAATACATTATCTATGATCCCAAGAAGGATGAATATACTCAGTCTGAAGATGAGGAAGCACAAGCTCCTGCATCTAAAGACTCCAAGAAAAACAGAAACTGGGCTCAGGCTATGACAGCTCAAAAAAGACTTTGAAAATCAAATGAGGGAGTTGGAAGAAAAACTCGGAAAAGAAATAAGGGAGATGCAGGAAAAACATGAAAATGAAGTCAGCAGCTTAGTCAAGGGAATCCAAAAAAATGCTGAAGAAAATAGCATACTAAAAACCAGCTTAGGTCAAATGGATAAAACAGTTCAAAATTTATTGAGGAGAAGAATGCTTTAAAAAGCCAAATTGGCCAGATGGAAAAAGAGATAAGAAAACTCTCTGAGGAGAACAAATCCTTCAGACAAAGAATAGAATTCAGGGAGATTGATGAATTTATTAGAAATCAGGAATCAATACTTCAAAACCAAAAAATGAAAAAGTAGAAGAAAATGTGAAATATCTCATTGAAAAAACAACTGATATGGAAAACAGACTTAGGAAAGATAATTTAAAAATTATTGGAATACCTGAAAGTCATGATCAGGAAAAGAACCTTGACATCATTTTCAAAGTATTACTACAGGAAAATTGCCCTGATATTCTAGAAGCAGAGAGCAAAATAGAAATGGATAGAATCCACCGATCCCCCCGAGAGAGATCCCAAAAAAAACAACCCCCAGGAATATTATAGTCAAATTCCAGAACTCCCAAGTCAAAGAGAAAATATTACAAGCAGCCAGAAGGACACAGTTCAAATATCGTGGAGCTGCAGTCAGGATCACACAGGACTTAGCAGCAGCTACACTGGAAGCTCGTAGGGCTTGGAATACAATATACCAGACGGCAAAAGAGCTTAGAATGCAGCCAAGAATGAACTACCCACCAAGGCTGAATGTCCTCTTCCAGGGAAAAAGATGGACTTCCAATGAACCAGGGGAATTTCAAATGTTCCTGTTGGAATGGCCAGAGTTGAACAGAAGGTTTGATCTTCAGATACTGGACTCAGGTGAAGCATGGTGATTGGAGGAGAGGGGGAAAATATGAGGGACTTAATGATGAACCGAATGTATTCCTGTATAGAAAAATGACACTGATAATAGTTATATGAACCTTCTCAGTTAATAGAGCAGGTAGAAGGAGCTTTTATAGTTGAACCACAGGAGAAAGCTGAATTCGAAGATAAAATATGGTGTAAAAATGGAGTCAATAGAAAAAAGGGAAATGTAATGGGAGAAAGAAAAAGGAGAGGGGGAATAGGCCAAGATATTTCACATAATAAGATTTTTCTTTATTACAATGAGCTATTGCAATGATAATGGAAGGGGAGAGGCAAGGGGGAACAAGGAAACCTTTGCTCTCATCAGAGGTGGCTAGGATAGGAAACAGCTTATATACTCAATGGGGTATAGACATCTGGAGTAAGAAGGAGTGGGGAGCAGGGGGAAGGGGTGGGGATGTGAATAAAGGAGAAGAGGATAGACCATGGGGGAAGAGTGGTAAGATATAACACATTTTCTTTTTTACTTCTTGCAAGGGGCTGGGATTGGAAGGCCTGTCCGGGACCATAGGGCCAGGTGGATGCTGGGCCTAAGGGGTGGTATGGGGGCTCAGGGCCTCTTGGCCCCAGGACCAGGGATCTGTTTGCTGCGCCACTCAGCTATCCTACAGCAAAGTCAGAGTGAAAGGAGACAGAAAATATAATACATGGTAGTGGAGAAATAAGAAAGGAGGGAGTTGTGATCAGCAATGGCAACGTGGGAAAAACATGGAAGTAACTTTTGCGATGGACTTACCATAAAGTATGTGATATGACAGAGCTGTAGATGTTGGAACAAAGACTGAAGCACATTTTTTATTATTATCATTTGGGGGAGGGTGAGGGGCAAATGGGGCTGGGTGGCCTGCCTGGTGCCGCATAGCAGGGTGATCTTTGTTTGTCTGAGGCCGGATTTGGACCCGGGTGCTCCTAGCTCAAGGGCCAATGTTCTGTCCCCATCCAGCCACCCCTACTATTATTACTATTTTATTTTATTTTGAGTCTTTTTTTTCTTCTTTTTGGTTTTTGCAGGGCAGTGGGGATCAGGTTGCTTGCATGTCACATGGCTGGGTGATTGTTGAGTCTATGGGGCTGCATATGGGCTCAGGTGCTCATGGCTCTAGGGCTGGTGCTTTGTCCATAGCACCACCTGGCCATACCTACAATTATTACTATTTTTTAAAAATTTTTTTTCCTCTCCCCTTTACTTTATCACTCAAGCAAGTCTATATTCATGGGGGGGAGGGGGTATTTTGTTTACTCTTAAACAAGAATATTTTACTAATGTAAAAAAAACATTTGTACAAAATGAGAATAAAAAAATAAAATTAAAAAAGAGTGTTGGCAAAACTGTAAAGCAGAATGGCAGCAACTAAGCTCAGACTAATAGTTTAGGCCATTTATCAGCAAAAGGTCAAAATGCATGCATGACCTAGGTATATAAAAGAGATATTACAAGAAAATGGAAATACTACTTATTAGACCCATGGATAAGGCAAAAATTATAAAGAAAGAAGAGAGTGAAAGCAAAGGGAGGTGTAAAATGGATAATTATAATTACATTAAAAAAAACGTTCTGTACAAATAAAACAAATTCAGAAAGAAAGCAGAAAATTGGGGGGGGGATTTTTATAGGCATTGGCTCTCAGACAAAGGACTTACATCTAAAATATATGAAGAATATGAATCTTTCTCAAATGATAAATGATCAAAGTATATGAATATTTTTCCAATGAAGAAAACAAAACAATTTCTACTCTTGTGACAAAATCATTATTGATTAGAAAAATGAAACTTAAAACAATCTTGAGATACCATTTTACATCTAACAGATTAAAATAATTTTTAAAAAAGTGACAAATGTTGGAAGGAATGTGGAAAAATTTGGAGGCTAAATCATTGTTCATGGAATTGTGAACTGACTCATTCTTTTCAGAGAACAGTCTGCAATTATGACCAAAAAGTTAATAAATTATATGCCTTTGACCAGACATAGCATTACTAGCTCTATTTAGAAAGATCATTAGGGACGAAGGAAAAGATCCTATTTCTTCCAAAATGTTTACTGCAACTTTATTTGTGGTGTCAAATAATTAGAAATTGCAGAGATGCCTATCAATAGAGGAATGACTGAATAAGTTGTAGTATATGACTGAAATGAATTACTACTGCAGAATAAAAAGTGATGATCTCAATGATTTTAGAAATACATGGGGGCAGCTAGGTGGCACAGTGGATAGAGCACAAGCCTTGGAATCAGGAGAACATCAGTTCAAATCTGCTCTCAATCTTAGACACTTAATAATTACCTAGCTGTGTAATCTTGGGCAAATCACTTAAGCCCATTGCCTTGCCAAAACCAAAAGAAAAAAAAAGAAGTACTTGGAATAACTTGCACAAAATAATGAAAAGTGAAATGAAAAGAACCAAGAAAACATTGTATGCAATAATAGCAATAGTTTTCAGACAGATTTTGAGTAAGTTATTTTGATTATTATAAGTACCCAAATTAAGTAAAAAGGACATATGGAGGAATACACCATATGTTATCTAGGGAAAGCACTGATAAATGAAAGTATGAATAAAATAATTTTATACAAAGACCTATATTTATATTACACATACACCTATCTGTGTCTATTGTTAGCTGCCTGGGGAGGAGGGAAAAAAAAGAAAAAAGAAATTTGCATAATTTCATTGTTATTTCATTATGTAAGGAATAGTAAAGTCGTACATAAAAGATTTTCAGTTTCAAATGAAATTATTTGCTTTATTATACTATGCTATGGGAATGCTTGTTTTATTCCAAAAACTAAAAGTAAAATAAAAGTATGCGAAAACTAAGCAGAATAAAGGGATCTGAGAACAGCTGCATCAGTACTGTGAAAGACAGTGAAGCGTGAAAAATCCAGAAGACTCGTAAAAATGTGTGAAAGAAGAATAGATAAACTTTTGAGTGGAAATGGAAGCATATTCGCTTTCAATGTTTCTTGCAATTCTTTTTTGAGTATCATGGCTAATATGGACATGTTATGCATAATAGCTAGGACTATTTTTGCCTTCTCCATGGGTGGGGGAAGCACTAGAGGGAGAAGAAGAACGTGGAAGTCAAAGTGAAAGAACAAACAAATCCCCAATGAACATAAGGTCACTGATCTGAGAAGAGAGGGTAGAAGAGCTCTAAGGCGTCCTTCAGCCTCTGACGTGGCTCTGGCGTCCGCCACTTCTAGAGGGCAGTTGGTGAAGAGACGCGCGCCCCACTCACCCGTCCGGACGCGGCTGCGGGCCCCGAAGCCCTCCCGTCCTCGGGGCGCCCCTCCTGGGGGCAGAGGGGGGAGAAGCGTTACAAGGAGACAGAGAGCGGGGGCTCCGCTGGAGGCGCCCCCGGGGCACAGAGGCCTCCTCCGCCGCGGCTCGCTCCGGGGAGACGGAGCAGGACCCGGGGGCCCCTCCCTACGGGGCGGGGCGGGGGAGGCCGGACGGGCCACGCGGCCCCGAGAAGGGGAATCCGACTCGACTCCGGCCGGCTCAGGCCGCGTCCGCCCGGACCCGGGTGCGGGCCGCCCCGAGACCCCCGGGAGCGCCCCCGGCCCGGCCCGGCTCGTGCCCCCGGCGCACGCTGCTCCCACTGCAGCCCTGCCTGCTCCGGCCCGCTTGGGGCAGCTGCTCACCAGGTCGCCGCTAGGCTCCGGAGAACACAGGGAGGATGCCACCAGCGAGAGGGCAGAGACCCAGAGGAACCGGAAATGTCGGGTTAGGAGGGATGTGCGACCCTCCCGCCTTGTGGGGAGCAAGGCCTGCTGGGAATTGTAGTTTGGAAGCAGAGGCACCTTCTGCGCATGCCTGCGGCTCAGCCTCTGTCTGGCCTGGCACGTGGCCCTGCCTCCCTGCCCGCCGCGCCCCCTCCGCTGCCCTCTTATCTGCCACTTGCTCTTCCCAGCCCGCTGGCCCCCGGGGCGTCCCGAGTGCTGGGGTCTCAGACCCGGAGGGGCCCTCGGGCTCCTCCAAACCTTAAGCATCCCCGCAGCCGGTCAGCAGCAGTCAGCACGTGCTAGTCCAGGGCTTCCGGTCTGCCGGGATCTTCACACAGAACATGAGACGCGGGAAACCTTGTCTCCTAGAGAACCAGGCGGGGGCGGGTCAGGGCGCATGCGCACATCCGGGACTTCGAGGGAGCTGCAGCCTTGGTGCAGGCTAGACCAGAACGCGGGAGGGGGGCGGGGGGGGGGCGGAGTCACGGAAGCCGGGCTGGGGAACATCCGGGAGAGAAGGGCCCGGGCCCCGGGGGGATCCGGGGACTGCGGGGACGAACCTGCGCAGGAGGCAGAGCCGGGGTTCCCCCGGGAGCCTGCCCCGGAAGCGGGCGCCCTCACTCGCTTACGTCAGCGGAAACCAAGGGAAGGGGCGTGTCCGGGGTCCCCGCCACGTGGGCCTGAGCCCCGCCCGGAAGTCTCCATGCACCCCAGGGAGACACTGGGGCCCCCCGGGGCTGAGTCTCCCCGGAGGGAGACTGCACTCTTCTGCCCCGCTCTTGTCCGGCCTGTAGCCCTGATGCCCGGGGGGGGCCTCCGCCGCCTCCCGGAACCGGGGAGCCTGGAGGAGTGTGCGGCCCCGCCCCCGCGCGGCCCCGCCCCCGCGCGGCCCCGCCCCCGCGCGGCCCCGCCCCCGCGCGGCCCCGCCCCCGCGCGGCCCCGCCCCCGCGCGGCCCCGCCCCCGCGCGGCCCCGCCCCCGCGCGGCCCCGCCCCCGCGCGGCCCCGCCCCCGCGCCTGACGTCAGCCCTGGTGCCCCGGGGCCACCCTTGGGCTCGCGAGAGGAGCGGGTGTGGCCGCGCAGGCGCTGCCGGGACACGGGCAGCCTCAGGAATGGCGGGAGACCGGGGAGCAGGAGCCTCCGTGTGGTTGTTCCGCCCCGTTCAGTTCTTCTGATCCAATTTGGAGATTTCTTTTTTTATTATTATTATTATATAACTATCTTGCTTCCCAATCGTACACGATAGAAGTTTCTGCTGTGCGGGGTACAGTCACCCCAAAGTAAATCCTCAGAGCCTGGATCCGAGCAAAAGACAGCTTCCTTGTTGCTTTTCTCAAGAAAAGCTCGAACAGCACAGCGGATCACACCACGCGGTGCATTTGAGTAAGGGTCGAGGGGCCCCTAACCTCAGGCTCCCAGCCCAGCCCACTCCCCTTCAACCCACGGCTGGCACTCGGGGTGTACGATCTACACCGGCAACATGTGGTGGGATCACCTAGAGGTCCTAACGTTTTTTATAATGTTTTTGACAGGTGTAAATGAAATTTATGGTCAAGATATAGGTCAGGATGCGCTTGCAAGTCAAAACGATCTTCTGGACAAACACGATATTGGGGTCCCAGGAATGCAAGGCTTCTAAGCATAAACAATCTTTTTAACTCTAAGAGGACTATACTTCACATTAACCCATTCACTACCAATTTTTTTTTTTGCAAGATTTTGGAATTTACAATTTTTCCCTTCCAACAGAAGGCAATCTGATAGTTTATACATTAGTTTTAGTGTTATGCATAGATCAAACCTGAATGTGTTAAGAGAAAATACATATCCTTAAGGATGAAAGAAAATATTCAAGATAGACAAATTATATAATAACATAAGTCAACTTTTTAAAAATTGAATCTAATAATCTTTGCTCTTCATTTAAACTCCACTTTTCTTTCTCTGAATATAAATGGTATTCTTCATCTCAGATCCCCTAAAGTTGTTCCTGATTATTGCATTAATGGACTGAGCAAGTCCATCAAGGCTGATCATCACCCCCATGTTGCTGTTAAGATGTACAATGTTCTCCTGGTTCTGCTCATCTCGCTCAACATCAATTATTGCAAATCTTTCCAAACTTCTCCGAAATCCCATCCCTCCTGATTTCTCATAGAATAATAGTGTTCCATAGCCTACAATTTGTTCAGCCATTCCCCAACTAAAGGACATCCCCTTAATTTCCAGTTTTTTGCTTCTACAGAGCTGCCATGAATATTTGCAAACATGTGAGGTTTTTACCCTATGACCTCTTCAGCATACAGGCCCAATGGTAGTATTGCTGGATCAAATTTGTATTGCCCCTTAGGCATAAATTCAATTTGGGGTTTTCTTGACGAAGATCCTGAAGTTGTTTGCCATTTCCTTCCCCAGCTCATTTTAGAGGTGAGGAAACTGAGCACTGGACAAGGTTAAATGACTTACCCTGTATCACAAAGTTAGGAAGTCTATAATGCCAAATTTACACTCGGGTTCTGTTGACTCTACTTTTAAGGACTCAGCCACATTGCTGTTCTCATAGGCTAAAAGAGTGCTTTTGTTGGACAAAATTCTTGTTACTATTTTCTTTTTTTTTAATTTTTTGAAACTTTTATTTTTTTAAGGCAATGGGGTTAAGAGTGACTTGCCCAAGGTCATACAGCTAAGCAATTATTAGAGTCTGAGGCAGGATTCCAGGGCCAGTGCTCTACCCACTACACCACCTAGGTGACCCTTTTAGTTTGTATTTTCAAATGCTATTAATGTGTTTTTATATTGCCTTCTCAGCCAAAAAAAAAAATTTGCCCTTCCCTATACAAAGAATCTGCCCTTACGATAAGGAATAAAGAGAGTGAAGACGGTATAAAAACTCTAATTGACACATTTAATGACTCAGACAGGATAAGTCATATTTCTTAATCATTACCTACTTTATCTAGAAGGAGAGAAAAAAGAATTCAGAAAGAAGGAACAGGTTGTCTTTCTTCTCTTGTTGAGAGAAAAAGCATATTTAGAGATATTGTAACTTTGAAATTTAGAGACCACTGGCCCTGGAGTCAAATGTGTTCAATGTGACCTCAGAGACTTAATAATTACCTAGTTATGTAACAGTAGGGCAAGTCACTTAACCCCATTGCCTTAAATAAATAAAATTTAAAAAAAAGAAAATTAGAGAGGCAAGATTCATTTTATAATACCATTCTTTCAGAAAACAGCCCAGACAAATTAAAAGAAAGTCAGATTTACAACATGTTTTATCTTAAAGGTGTTTTATACCACAACCTTGTTATTTAACTATAGATTTTTATTTTCAACCACATGGGGGAAATGAAAATGTCTTCTCACTTCTGGTCTCCTTTTCCAATATATGACAATCAGTCAAGTGAAAATTATAAAATATAAGAGTTTAGTTACTGTTAAGTGAAAAACATGTATTTCTTAATTGTTTTCCTAGGTCAGAGAATGTTTTTCTAAAAATTTTTGGGTTTTCTAAAAATCTGCTTAAAAAAACTTATCCAAAAAAAATTTGAAACCTATGACTATTGCAGCATTAAGTGGTTTCTTATAAATAACTCTTCCTTCACTACCCTTCATTTTTCTGAAGGAATGATGCATCTGTTTTTCCCCCTATAAACTTTTTCTTAATTCATGTGCATTTCATTACTGGATATATATTTGAATGTATGCTATAGGATATAAGAAAGTGTGTTTTTTTATTTAGGTATAAAAATTGTATTTAAAAAGTTATGTTTTTGTCAGAATGTAAAGTACTAGGCATTAGAATGATCTTAAATGTTATGAAAGAAAAGTGCTTAAGCTATAATTTTGATATATTCTTATTAAATTGATCAGAATCTTTTCTAATATTTGAAAATATATATTTTAACAGTAAGGAACAGGAGAGGAGGCAGAATACTTTGAATTTATAATATCTTTTACTTTAAAATCATAGTACAAAAAAATCAAATATCTTCTTGTACTCTAGATTTTGGGAAAGAAAATTTGAAATAATTCAGTGGGAAGATTCAGAGGTATCATCTCATGTAGTAAAATGCCATAGGGAAAAGTCAGGGGGACAAAAGGAGATAAAAGAAGCTTAGCAATAAAATGTACAGAGGGGAAGAGAAAAAAAAAATTCCAATCTAGTGGAAAAATGAATTTTGTCTGGACAGACTACAAACTCACCCTCAAAATCAGACTGAAAAAAAAAAAGAAATGTACAGACATAAAAGCAAGACCAGATAAAAAGCACTGTATGAGTATAGATAGTATGGTACTGAAAACCTTGTGTGAGGAATGTTAAAACTCAGAGTAAACTGAGTATGTAATGAAGACTGAAGATGACAAAAAAAGATGTTTTTTAAAGTCGTTAGGAAAAAAGTAAATCAAAGAAGTGAAAAATGATTACATGAAACAGTAAAATCTCAGTTTTTATTTTTATCTTCTATTCTCCCTAAAGGAGAATGATATTTGTAATTAAAATTATAGAAATGATTGAGAGTGGATAATGACATCCAGCTGCCACTGATTAATTCAAGTCACCTCACCCAGATGTGATTTCTCAGTGACTGTCAGAGATATTTGAAAGATCATGGCAAATGAGAGAAGTGCCACAAAAGTGAGTTAAGGCAATTCTAGACATTAGAGGTCAGTACCCCTCGCTGGGGCCGCGGCGCCGGCCTCCGGGGGAGCCCGCGCCAGTGGCCGGGCCTCGGGGACGCCCGGTGGGCGGCCCCGGCGACTTTGCCCAGGGGCACTGCGGGCGCTGAGCCAGGCCAGGGGAAATCAAGGGGACCAGCTAGTAGAAAATTTATAAGTTAGAAGTGGTCACAGTTCCCTCCCCTTCCCCAAAAGGCCCGCCCGTGAAAAGTTGCGCCCTTCAGGCTCAGCTTCCAGTCCACGAAGGGCCCAGCGTGGGATCTGGGGAGTTCGATGTCGCAGTAGTGGCTTCCTTCGGTCGTCTTTTGAGTGAAGAACTCATTGTTAAATTTCCATATGGCATGTTGAATGTCCATCCCAGTTATCTCCCGAGATGGCGAGGTCCTGCCCCTGTAGTCCATACAGTGCTTCATGGAGACACAGTTACTGGGGTAACAATTATGCAAATCAAACCTAAAAGGTTTGATGTAGGTCCAGTTATTAAACAAGAAGCAATTCCTGTACCACCTCAGTGTACTTCAAAGGAATTAGAAACAGTTTTATCAAGGTTGGGTGCCAACATGCTTATTTCAGTTTTGAGAAATTTACCTGAAAGTTTAAAAAGTAAAAGGCAGCAACCAACTGAAGGAGTAACATATGCTCCCAAAATCTCCGTGGCCATGAGTTGTGTAAAATGGGAGGAGCAAACTCCTGAGGGAATATTACGGCTTCGGCGGGCCATTGGCAGCATGATTCCACTGCAGACACTCTGGATGAATAGCACCATTAAACTATTGGATTTCGTGGAAGTTAATAGTCCAGGCCTTTCTGATCAGAAACAGTCTGTTCTTCCAGGAACAATAATATACAACAAACAATCATAAACACTGTTGGTTTGTTGCAAGGGAGACTGGATTGGCATACAGTCAATTATACTAAAAAAAAAAAACTTACAGCTGATGATTTCTACAATGGTTATTTGCACCTTTGGTTCCAGCAGAATTCCCAAGACCAGCTGAAGGACTGCAGATTTAGAACTCTCAACCTTAAAAGAAAAGTGGGAAAGAAACTAAATTGTTGCTATGCAACAGTGCACTGAGCATTTAGGGAAAAGATGGACAAAAATTTACCATCTGTGATTTAATAAATCTCATTTTTTAGAAATTACCACTTAATTTGCTGAAAGCAGCATCACTCCAAGATTATTTGCTACAGATTTTTAAAAAGGCAATAGTTTCCACTTTACAAAACAACTGACTACTTTAATGGCTAAGGTAATTTATTAATAAATGCATTTTTGTTCTATTAGGGAGTAAATAAAGTTGTATACTATTGCAAAAAAACCCCAAAAAACAAAAAGAGGTCAGTAACAATTGTGCAGAAAGGGATGGAATGAAGAGTCAACATGACCAGCAAGAACAAATTGTGTTGAATTAACTTCATTTTCTTTTTTTTAAGGCAAAATTGCTAAGCAAACCAAAAAAAAAAGAATGAGGATATAGTTTAAATTTTCAGCAAATATATGTCAAAGCATCTCATAATCTTGTGGAGAAAAGGGGAAAATATAGTTTAATTAATAACAATCAAATGGATTCAGAACTTATTGAATGATCTGAATCCAAAGAGGAGCTATTGCTGGGTTGCTGTCAATGTGATAGGATATTTCCCAGTGCAGTATCTGAGGACCTGTAGTAGCTCTGTACTATTTCACATTATGATTAATGACTTAAATCAAGACACAGAAAACATAATCATCAATTCTGTAGATGACACAAAGAAGATGATGACTCAGGATCCACAGTTTTCTCAGACTATAGCCCTAGGTTGAATCCAATGAGATGACATTCAAAAAGAAAAAAACTGGCACTCAGATATACAAATAGTCAACTTCATATATACATAAGATGAAGGAAGTACAGATCAATCACAGCTCTGTGAAAGACCTAGGGTTTTTAATAGGCTGCAAACTCACAATGAATCAGGAGTGGGATGTAGGAGCCAAAAAAGTGAAAGTAATTTTGATCTGCAGTAAGAGGGTCCAAGAATAAGGAGGTTGTCTCAATGTCCTGGTCAGAGCACATATGAAGAACGTATCTTCTAAGAAGGACATTGCTAAGCTGGAGACTATTCACAAGAAGGCAGTCCTGACTGCCTGAAATAAGAGGTTCAATCAGTTATCAGAGAGAGGATTGTTAGCCAAGGTGCAACATGATAACTTCAAGAATATGAAAGTCTGTCATGTAAAAAAAGAGATTAGACAGGGCAAAAGCAGCAGTGTGAATGGTACAAAATGGGAAATTTAGACTAATTTTCAAGAAGTCTTTCTAACAATTAGAGCTATCCAAAAGTTAGATAAGGTCATCTTTGGGGTGTTTGCCAGTAGGTATGAAAATAAATTCAACTTGGCCTCAGACACTGACTTAGTTATGTTACCCTATACAAGTCATTTAACTGTTTCCTTCAATTTCCTCATCTGTAAGAAGGAAATAACAAACCACTCCAGAATCTTTGCAAGAAAGTCCTAGATAAGGTCATAGAGAGTCAGATAAGTCTGAAATAAGTCAATAACAACAACAAAAAGTTAGACTAAGTTGCACTGAACAGTAGTGGATTTCCTCTTGATAGAGGTCTTCAAGCAGAGATCTCCATGCCAAGATCACTCCTCTATTTTTGCCCTTCTCTTTTTATAAAGAGAAATAATAAACAGGATACCTTGTTTTCCAGGGCTAAGGCTCAGAAAACAAGCTGTGGCTTAAGTTTGGCATAGCAGCAGTCCTTTGTGCTAATCTGGATGAACTCAGCTGCAGCTAAATCACTAAACTGGAGATTCTGAACTGGAGTAAGCATCACATCTTTGTTATGAAACCCTGCTATGACTGAAATTTTTGATCACTAAGCAAACTTGGCTCATTGTTGCTATCCTACCCCACTATTGCTGTTACATCTCAATTCTTGATTCTTTGTCTAGCCACAACTATTTATATCAAGGCTTAGCTTTTCTGCCTTGGGTCTCCTCAGTCTTAGAGTAGACCATGGCCCATGTGTCTAGTTTCTTTTCTCCTATAGAATAAGGAGGACGTTTAGCCAATTGCCTCTTGCTTAAAATTGCATGATGGTTGAAATATATTTTGCATGATGGTTGAAATATATTTTATTTGGAAAAATAATGTTTAATAGACAATGGAGTTATTTTGGGAATGCTTATGACACATTTAGGAGACAATGAATGATCTGTTTTGACTGAAGGTACAGTGGAGTCCCATGATAAATAAGGTGCTACACAAAACGTCCCAGACAATATTTTCTCCCCTGAAAAATGGATAGTCAATATCTTTTGACCCTGAAAAGATAAAAGGATTGGAAATTGAAGTGATCTTCTGTATCATTAACCATTAAGGGCAAAACATATCCTTTAGTCTGAATATTTTCCATGATGTGACAGGAGACATGTAAAAAGGAACATTCCCATGTCATGAGCCATAGAAGTAACACAGCAACTGGAAGGTCAGTTCCCCCCCATGGATCATGCTGATTTCTATGCTCCTTTCTCCCACTTCTGTCCTGTTTCAGAGCCCTTATTGATCATCCTGTCAATCTCTCAACCACAAGAATCTGCAATGAGCTGAGCACAGTATTGAGAGGAGGTCAATAGCTCTGGATCTCAGGTAAGAAAGGAAAATACACTATGACCATGTGATCACAATGTGATTTATTCTCATTTTTATATCATATAAAGTTCCTTAGTGAGCTTTGTTCTTATTTATTCATTAAAATTATTAATTTTATTAAAATTGTTAAATGCTCCCCTTTGACTGTACAATACTTAAGAGTCAAGTAATTACCTGGCCCACTGACTTTCCTTGAAAGTCATTGAGTTTAGGTAAAATTTTAGAAAGCCAGAAGAGAGATTGTGGTGACTCAATCTCCAATCTCCTTGTCTGTATCTCCAAAGAATCACCTTGTCCTGCAGGCAATGGAGAATAAGCACCAACTACTTTCATGGATACCTGCAGAATCCAGGAAAGGCCCCCAGGCTTCTCATCTGTAACACATCTAGCCTGTCCTCTAAGGTCACTGTCCATTTCCATGGCAGTTTGTCTGTTTTCTTCGTCACAACCAGCAAAGTGAAGACTAAAGACATTGCAATCTCCTACTGTCAGCAGTGGTGTCAATGTGCCTCCACAGTGCTCCAACACTGTACATAGACCTTCCCAGACAGTTTCAGCTCAGAGGAGCAGCTACATCTTCCAGGGTCCCCAGGAAAATGAAGTCAATGCTTTGTATTCTGTACTGAGCTCACGTATGGGAATCCTACATCCCACTAATGCACTCTTGTGGGAATTACAATCTAGTCTAACCATTCTGAAGAACAATTAGGAACAATGACCAAAAGGCTATAGCCTTTATAGAGATATATCTACATATTTTGATTCAGCAATACCATCATTGTATTTCCTCAAAACCTATCTGGCTCAGGGCTCTGTCTTTGTGACTTCTATTTCAATTGAGCAATTATAATCCCCATATTCTTCCAATTTATATCATGTCATCTTTTATGTATAAATCATATGCCCATTTTGAGCATATCTTAGTATATGATGTAAGATGTTCAATATTTAGTTTCTGCCAGACTTGCCAGTTTTCACAGCACTTTTTTTCCCCCAAATAATATTTAGGTAACACTAATCTCATTTACTGCTATTTATGTGTGTGTGCCTAATCTACTTCACTGCTCAATAACTATTTCATATTTGGTATCAAATTTATTTGATGATCACTTTATAACATAGTTTTCAATCTGATACTACCATACCTAACTATACATCACCTCTGCTCCCACTGTTTTCCTTGAAATTCTTGACCCTTTTGTTCCTCCAGATGATTTGTTTTTTTCTTCTACTTCTATAAGGCAGTTCCTTAGTATGGTATGCATTAAATAAGTAAATTAATTTAGGTAGCATCATAATTTTATTACACTTGATCAGTCTATCCACAAGCAATTAGTATTTCTCTAATTATTTAGATCTCTCTTATTTGAAAGTGCTTTGTATTTGAGCTCATTACAGTTTCGGGGAATGTCTTGGCAAACAGACTGCCAAGTATTTGAAGTTACTGCAGTTATTCTAAGTGGAATTTCCTTTCCTAGCACGTCCTTCTTGGTTTTGGTTTTCTTTTCTCATTGCATATGTTTATTCCTTCAATTTCTTTTTTATATCTTATTGCTAAAGCTACCATTTTCAAGTACAATATAGAATAGTAATGGCAATAATGGATATCATTGTTTCACTCTTGATCTTACTGAAAAGGCTTAGTTTATCCCCAGATAATACTTACTCTTGCATCAGAAAAATATAACTTAGTTTAAATAACATTCCATTTATTTCTTTACATTCTATTGTTTCAATAGTCAGACGTACTGTATTTTGTCAAAAGCTTTCTATATTAATTTCTTTAATTTTTAGAATTTCTAATTTGATATTTAATTGGGGATTTTTAATTTGTTCTTTATTTTTTTAGTTGCATATTTAGTTCATTGATATCCTCTTTCTCTAACTTATTCATGTAAGCATTCAAAGATAATATAGCCTGAGAGCTGCTTTGAGTGAATCCCATAGGTTTTGTTATGTTGGTTCATCATTGTCATTATCTAGGATAAAATGATCAATTCTTCCTATAATTTGTTTTTTGGTCCACTCATTCTTTAAAATGAGGTTACTCAATTTCCAATTTGTTCTGGGTCTATAATCTCCTTAGCCCAGTATTGCATATGACTTTTATTGCATTGTGATCTGAGAAAGATGTATTCACCATTTCTGCCTTTCTACAGTTGATCATTAGGTTTTTATGTCCTAGTACATGGTCAATTTTTGTATAAGTTCCATGTACTGCAGAGAAAAAGGTCTATTCTTTCTATCCCCATTCCATTTTGTTCATGGGTCTATCATATCTAGGTTTTCTAACAATCTATCTCCCTAATGAATATAGATGCAAAAATAGTTTTTTTAGGTTTTTGCAAGGCAAATGGAGTTAAGTGGCTTGCCCATGGCCACACAGCTAGGTAATTATTAAGTGTTTGAGACCAGATTTGAACCCAGGTACTCCTGACTCCAGGGCCGGTGCTTTATCCACTGCACCACCTAGCTGCCCCAGATGCAAAAATCTGAAATAAAATCTTAGCAAAACGATTACAAGTTATCACTAGGATAACACATTATGATCAAGTGGGATTTATCCCAGGAATGCAGGGTTGGTTCAATATTAGGAAAACTGTTAGTGTAATCAATTATATCAACAACAAACCTATCAGAAATTATATGATCATATCAATAGATGCTGAAAAAGCTTTTGATAAAATACAGCACCCATTCCTAGTAAAAACACTAGAGTGTAGAATAAATGGACTGTTCCTTATAATAATTAGCAGTATCTATCTGAAACTATCAACAAGCATTTTATTCAAAGGGGAGAGGCTAGAGACATTGCCAATAAGATCAGGAGTGAAACAAGGGTGCCCATTATCTCTACCACTATTCAATATCGTATTAGAAATGTTAGCTTCAGCAATTAGAGAAGAAAAAGAAAGTGAAGAAATTAGAATTGGGAAGGAAGAGACAAAACTCTCACTCTGCATATGACATGATGGTCTACCTACAGAATCCCAAGAAATCATCCAAAACACTACTGGAAACAATTAGCAATTTTAGCAAAGTTGCAGGTTATAAAATAAACCCTCATAAATCCTCAACTTTTCTATATATGTCTAGCAAGATACAGCAGGAAGATCTAGAAAGAGAAATCCTATTCATAGTAACCTCAAACAATATAAAATACCTGGGAGTCTATTTGCCTAGACAGACTCAGAAACTTTTTGAAAACAATTATAAGGGGCAGCTAGGTGGCACAGTGGATAGAGCACTGGCCCTGGAGTCAAGAGTACCACTTAACCCCACTGCCTTGCAAAGAAAAAAAACCTAAAAAAAATTATGAAACACTTCTCAACACAAATTAAAACAGATTTAAATAACTGGGCAAATATCAACTGCTCATGGATAGATAGAGCTAATATAATAAAAATGACAATTCTACCAAAACTAAACCACCTGTTTATTGCCCTACCAATCAAAATTCCAAAAAATTACTTTAATGAGTTAAAAAAAAGTTGTAAGTAAATTAACATGGAGAAATAAAAGTCAAGAATTTCCAGGAATTTAATGAAAAAAGTGCAAAGGGGGGGGGCTTAGCCCTACCTGATCTAAAATTCTATTATAAAGCATCAGTCATCAAAACTGTTTAGTATTGACTAAGAAATAGAGTGATGGACCAGTGGAATAGACTAGGTGCATTAGCAGTAAATGATTATAGTAATCTGCTGTTTGATAAATCCAAAGAGGCCAGCTATTGGGATTAAAAGTATCTCTTAGAGAAAAACTGCTGGAAAAATTGGAAGTTAGTATGGAAGAACCTTAGATTAGACCAACACCTCACACCCTTCAAATGGTTAGGGACTTAGACATGGAGAATATGACCAAAAACAAACTAGATGATTACTCCAATCAGAGCAATTAGAAAATCTTTTTAAAATAGAGTTCCAAATACTCTATTCCTATTATTGAGAAGACAAGCAATATATTATATATGTGAAATCATGCAAAACATATTTCTCTACTATGTCAAAACATGTCTTAAAAAGCAAGAAAATTAAAAAAGCAAAAAAGATACTTCAACATTGTTTTTAAGTTCTGAATTTGGACATTTATTAACATGAGAAATCTGGAATCATCTTAAATCATTTTCTTGAGCAAAGTTGCTAAGTCATTCACAGTAGATTGTGATGATTATTAAAATATTGCTTTTACTGTGTAGAAGGACCTCCTAGTTCAGCTTAGTTCACTTTGCTTCTATACATAAAGGTCTTCCCAGATTTTGCTAAAATCACTCCACTTCATTTCTCATAGCACAATAATATTCCGTCATAATCATATATAACAACTTCCTTAGCCATTTGATGACTATCCCTTCAATTTCCAGTTCTTTGCTGCCACAAAAAGATCCACTACAAATATTTTTGTACATGTACTCCTTTTCCTTTGATCTATTTAGGATACAAACTTAGTAGTGGTATTGCTGTGTTAAAGACTGTGCACAGTTTTATAAGTTTCAAACAGTTTTTAAAGTTTCAAACTGTTCTCCAAAATGGTTGCACCAGCTCTGAATTTTTCCAAATTCCCTCCAAAATGTGTCATTTTCCTTTTCTCTCATGTTTGGCAATCTGTTTTACTTTGTATTTCTCTAAACAATATTGATATAGGAGTAACTAGTTGGCACACTGGATACAGCACCTGTCCTGGAGTCAGGAGGACCCGAGTTCAAATTTCGACTCAGACACTTAAATTCCCTGTGTGACCCGGGGCAAGTCACTTAATCTTGATTGCCTCGCATCCAGGGCCATCTGGCAATTGGGCAAAGAGGGCTATGGAGAAGAAGTGAGACTGGTTACTTGGCATTCCTCTCCCAAATCTAAATCATGTACTTGTCATGGCATCTTCTCCCTGATGTTACGGTCTTCTTCAAAAATGAAGGACAAACATTAACTCCATTACCTTGCAACCAAACCCCAAAAACCCACAAAAACAATAGTGACATACAATACTTTTTTATTATAATTGATAGCTTGGATTTCTCCATAAACATCATTGAAATTTTATTCAGGTCTTAATAAGATGACATGGGTAATGAAAAATGGCATTATGACAATTAGATGAAAAGGCATTATGACCTTAAAAAAGGCCAGTTTAACCTGAACTAAAATGATTTCCTTTCCTTTAACATTCAGAGAATTGAGCAAAAATATAGTGCATCAACCTATGCCAAAGAGTACTGTTGATGCTTTGTTTAAATTAAGGTGATTCCAAATTTTTAGAGCCCACAGTGGCTACCCAAATGAATATGAACAAAAGTAGCACCAGCAACACCAGAAGTACAGCTCAGATTATGATATATTCTTCAAGCACCATCAACAATTACTGGTAGAACATTAGGCTAAGGATCATCTTATATACAAAAAGTCATCTTTAAGCATCTTGCATACCATATGCCCAAGAATTAAAGTTAATACTAAGGCTCTCTCAATACCACCATCTACTTCTGGCTATGCCAGCATAACCTTTTTCCTCCCTAAAGGCTGATTAAGGATAATACTAAATCTTTGCCCCTTTAGAGACCTCTGTAGAGGAGAGGGGTATACTATATGATATAGACTCTTTGAATTTCATCTAGAGACTCAGAATGACAGCCTAATCAGCTTGGGGATCTTCCCACATGCTTTACATTCATGAAGAATCACTCTAGTATGAAGTTTTTTTTCCAGTTGATATTTTGTTTTTCCAATTACATGCTGAGAAACTTTTTCAAGATTCATGCACAAGCATATGCATATTTATAAGTTACAAAATTTCCTTCCACCATCTTTTCCCTCTCCCAATGGCAAACAATCTAGTTAACATTTTACATATAAATTTGTATTTAACATATTTACAAATTAATCATTTTTCTGTATGAGGAATTAGGTCTAAGGGAAAAGAAAGAAAACCAGGAAATAGTAAAGAAAAACAGAATTTTTTAAAAAATTACTTTATTATTTTAAGGCAATGGGGTTAATTATTAAGTGTCTATGGCTAGATTTGAACTCAGGTCCTCCTAACTCCAGGACCAGTACTCTATCCACTACACCACCTAGCTTCCCCAAGAGAAATTTTTAAAAATGTGAATGTTGGTTCATTCAGAATCTGCAGGTTTTTCTTCATTTTGTATTGTTTATTCTTCTTCTCATTGGGGATAACATTGTCCATAGCTAGTCTGCAAGAGGTCCAAACTGACTCCTGAGAAGAGCTGCATCCATCAGGGTTGATCATCTAACAATGCGGTTAATATCTATATTGTTCTCTTGGTTTTCTGCTCCCTACTCTCAGCATCAGTTCCTGTAATTTGTTCCATGCTTCTCTAGAGTCTGGCCACTCATTCTTTTAGAACAATGATATTCTATAACATTCATATGCCATAAATAGTTCATCCATTTCTCAATGGATAGGCATCTAATTCTTTGGCACTACAAAAGCTGCTATGAATATTTTGGAACATGTGGGACATTTCCTGTTGGGGGCGGGGGGAAGAGGCTTGGCGGTCGCTTAGCGGGGGAAACATAATCACCTTATAAGGGAATGTTACAGAACTCGGCCCCTCATTGAGTAAGAGTTCATGGGAGGGAGGACAGAGGGGATAAAAGTGTCTGCTGAGAGGTTGGGCGGGAGCGGGATGTGATCACAGAAGAATAAAGACTCATTATCCACCTCAGGCGCTCTGTCTGGTTCTTCCCCCATCAAAGAGTGGGGGCCGGAGGTACCCCGAAGACTCATCATGCGTTGGACTGGTGAGTAAGAGGACGGACTAGCATAAAGAAGCCGGCGTTGTAAATAAAAACCCGGCAAGTGGCACCCGGAACAGGGACCTAATTTTGCTAGGGAACGTCTGAATCCGCTGGTCGGATTCTCCAGACAGCCTCGGTCGTTTCCGACCGGGAGGAAGGAGAGGGTGTTTACTCTCAGATATTGCCTGAAGGACATACCCCTATTGTGTTGACTATGCTTCCTTTCTCTTCCCTTTCTCCTTCTGCTCTAATCACGCTCCTTGCCGTGCTGGCCTGTCTGATTGTGCCCTGCTGCCTCCTTCTCTTTTGCCGAACAGGAACTTTCCAGTTCTGCCACCTGTTAGGATTGCAGCCTCGGCTAGTAGACAGCATGGGGGGCCGGAATAGTATTCCCGCCTTTCAGCCGGAGGAGAAAGGGGTCGTTGCAGCGCAGCTTTATAAACTCTGCGCTAAGCATGGCCGTAAATTACCTATCAAGACGTGCCGTGCTTTTGTTGAGAATATCTGGAACATCTGCCCTTGGGTGCAACATAGTGGGATCCAACCAGGTAAATGGAAGGTGGTAGGGCAGCAGATGGCCTCCTATGATGACACCTGCCCGGGAAAACTGACCCCTGAGGATTTTACAGTGTATAAGATAGTGGATGCAGCCCTGCATCCCCAGAAGGTGACTTTGGCACGAACAATCAGCACTCAGGTGGGTAGCTCGTTGGCGGGATCGGATTCAGAGAGCTCAGAGGAAGAGGGAAGGCCACCCCCTCCCCTGTATCCATGGGAGGAACTTAGAAGAAACAATGGGGGAACAAGGGGCCCCCAGGGAGAAGAAAATGCCGCATGCCCCTCCTTACCGAGACAGAAAGAAAAGGGGGAGGGCGATGAATGTGGCACACTTAGAGATTCAGGGCCGGAAGTTTCCGAGCACGGGAAGGGAGGGGTGCAAACAGTCCTCAGGGGTGGCAGGAAGAGGAGCGTGAGTAGGTGGGACCAGGAGGCTGCTGACGAGGAGGGAGGGGTCCGCGCTGATTGGACAGCTGCCGCGCCCCAGACTTGGCGGCCCAGCCAGGAAACAGAGGCAAAAAATCCCCCGTGTTCCTTGTCCGCCCTTCAGAGATCCCCTCAAGGGCTCCGCCCATCCGGCCTACTTGCCGCGAGTGCCTCCATAGCAATAGAGAAAGGGGAGGAGGTGGACTGGGATGACTGGGGCCTCTACCCGGTATTTACGGACCCCCTTACCGGAGCCCGAGACTACCGCCCTGTCCCTTTTAAGATGCTTAAGGAACTTAAGGAGGCCGTGACTAAATACGGCCCAAGCTCCCCTTATGTAAAAAGACTGATGCAAAACCTCTTTGCTACGCACCCTTGGACCCCTGCTGACTTTGACGAAATTGCAGCCGCGTGCCTAGATGCCTCCTTATATTTAGCTTTTAAGGCTCAGGCCCGCAGAGAGGCCTCTAAGCTGGCAAAATCCCGGGGTTATACTCCCCTGGATTTAGCCATTGACCTCCTGTGTGGAACTGGAGCCTATAATGACCCTGCTGTTCAGGCCCAGTATGGCCAGTTTGAGCTAGAGACTGTTAAAGAAACACATGTTGCAGCTTGGGATAAGATTGGAGCCATGAAAGGGGGGAGAGCCACACAGAAGTTGGTTGGGCTGAAGCAGAGAGCAGATCAGACACCCCTCTCATTTGTGAACGAGGTTAAAGAGACCTTGATTAATGCCCAACCCTACGGGGTGAGAGGAATTTCTTCCTTTTTCAGGCCTTCTGATCGTCGTAGGGATCCTTGGAGGTGCTCCATCTGAAGGAAATCCGACATGGGGAATACTCCGAGTTATTCCCTCTCCCCTTCTGGTAGCACGGAACTCCCCGATCTACCCTCGCCTGCTAGTGACCAATACATCGATGGGGCTCCCTTCTGCATATATGGACCCCGCTGAAGCACCGGTCCAGAACTCCTTCTGCTGGGACCTGAACAGCTCCCTATGTTTCGACATCGGGGAAGAAAATCGGTCCTGGAACTTCAACTCCACAGGGCAGAACGATTTTAACTATAGCACTGCCCCGACTGACCCCTGCGTCGGCCTTTTCCCGCAGACGACTGTCAGCCCAGCAGGGACAAAAAAGGGGACCCAGCTCCGAGGCCTTCTGGGTTGGCGACCCCCTGGTGAATCAAACTCAACGGGACTTCACGATTCCTCGGTGGGGCCCCTCATGTGTGGCCACAGGGGAAGACATCGAGGATCCCATACCATGGAGGGATTGCCAGATGGCGGGAGGATACCCCCTTGAGGGTGAACAAGGACGCTGATTCTGGGAATCACCCTACTTCTTGTCTGTTTCTGCCGCCTAGCTAGGCGACAGAGGGGCTATATGCTTCTTACTCAGAAAGCCTTCATGGCCATGGAGACGGGGGAGGATCCCCAAGTCTGGCTAGCCGCCATGCATGACATGTGACACCTAGGGGTAAGACGAGGTAAACCCCAAGACGGGCAACCTCTCCTAACCCAGCCACCTAAGACAGGCCCTGAGGGTGTCGGGCGCCTAGGACGGGCAAGGTCCTGGGTTGAAGGAGATGACCTAAGACAGGGTTCCTCGCCCCCGGCTATCAGAGGCCAGTAGAAATGACACCGCTTAAGGCTAACCTCAGCACCGCTTAAGGTCACACCAAGTGATAACCTTGTAAAACAGAAAGGGGGAGATGTTGGGGGCGGGGGGAAGAGGCTTGGCGGTCGCTTAGCGGGGGAAACATAATCCCCTTATAAGGGAATGTTACAGAACTCGGCCCCTCATTGAGTAAGAGTTCATGGGAGGGAGGACAGAGGGGATAAAAGTGTCTGCTGAGAGGTTGGGCGGGAGCGGGGATGTGATCACAGAAGAATAAAGACTCATTATCCACCTCAGGCGCTCTGTCTGGTTCTTCCCCCATCAAAGAGTGGGGGCCGGAGGTACCCCGAAGACTCATCACGCGTTGGACTGGTGAGTAAGAGGACGGACTAGCATAAAGAAGCCGGCATTGTAAATAAAAACCCGGTAATTTCCCATTTTTTTATTTCTTTAGATATAAGCCTATTTGTATTTCTGGGTTAAAGGGCATGACCAGTTTTATTGTTCTTTGGGCACAGTTACATATTGCTCTTCAGAATGGTTGGATCAGTTCACACCTCCACCAACAGTGTCTCTCACATCCTCTCCAACAGTGATTGTTTTCCCTTTTGGTCACCTTAACCAATCTGACATGAGGCAACACCTCATAGTTATTTTAGTTTGCATTCCTCTAATCAGTAATCATATGAGAAAATGCTATGTGTATGTATATATGTATGTATGTGTGTATATATGTATATATATATATATATATATATATATATATATATATATATATATTTAGAGAGAGAGAGCGCTTTAATTTCTTCATTTGGAGACTGCCTGTTCATATCTT
The DNA here is from genome assembly GCF_037893015.1 of Macrotis lagotis. Classification (NCBI taxonomy): domain Eukaryota; kingdom Metazoa; phylum Chordata; class Mammalia; order Peramelemorphia; family Peramelidae; genus Macrotis; species Macrotis lagotis. The sequence continues at coordinate 36,622,405 of NC_133658.1, forward strand.
TTGATCATTTATCAATTGGAGAATACCCTGAAATCTTATGAATTTGATTCAATTCTTGAGACCTTTACCTAGGTGTGAAAATTGTTTCCCAGCTTTCTGTTTTCCTTCTAATCTTGCTAGCATTGGTTTTATTAGTGCAAAATTTTTTTTATTTTAATGTAGTTAAAATCATCCATTTTGCAATTAATCTGACAGATAGAGTATCTCTTGATCTATTAATTGCCCTCTACGTCTTTGGTCCTTTAAGCAGGGTCTGAAATTGTTCTCAAAAATGGTTGAACCAGTTCTGAATTGTATCCTATTTTACCATATGCCCTCCAGTATGTGTCATTTTCCTTCACTGAGATGTTCCCGAATCTGAGGTGTTTCTTGAAACTTCATTTGCATAGTCTAAATAGTGGTGATTTGGAGTACTTTTTCATCCTTATTGAGAGTTTTGATTTCTTCATTGAAAATTGTTTATATTCCTTAACTATAAAGGAAATCTTACTTAGGTTTTCCTGTGTGTCATTAATTAGATGACAAGGCAACTTGTGACTTATCACATATGACAATTAGATGACAAGACATATGACCTTAGGAAGGTTATAGTCCATCCTGATATTTTCTGGACTAAAATGTTTTTCTTTTCTTTAACATTCACAACATTGGACAGAAATCATACTTTATCAATCTCCACCACAGGCTCTTGTGATGCTTTGTTTTAAATAAGATGATTCCAAATTGTTAGGATACATAGTTGGATAACCAAACAAATATGAGCAGAAGCAGCAGCAGCAGGAACACAGCTCAGATTATGATATATTCCTCAAGCACCATCAACAGTTACTGGTAGAACATTAGGCTCAGGATCATTTGCATACTATATGCCCAGGAATTAAAGTTAATACTAAGGCTCTCCCAATATCACCATCCATCCAGTAACCTCCGGCTCAATCAGCATAATCTCTTTGTCCCAAAAGACAGACAGGAAGATAAGACCAAATCTTTGCACCTTTAGAGGCCTCTGTAGAGGAAGATGGATATCTTGTCCTATGAAACCTAAATATAAACTCTTTGAACCTCAACTGGAGACTCAGAAACTAGGTAGCTCAGGGATCTTTCCACATGCCTTATATTCATGAAGAATTTATTATAGGATGAATTCTTCAATGGACATAATATAGTGTCCTTAACAGTAAAGACTTCTTAAACTCAAAAAGGTTTCTCTCCAGAATACATTTTTTGATGTTAAGCAAATTGTGTCTTTAGACTAAATGTCTTCCCATATTCATTGCATTCATAAGGTCTCTCTTCAATATGGATATCTCTTGTCAAGTAAAATCTACATTTAGGGGGCGGCTAGGTGGCATAGTGGATAAAGCACCAGCCCTGGAGTCAGGAGTACCTGGGTTCAAATCCAGTCTCACTTAATAATTACCTAGCCATGTGGCCTTGGGCAAGCCACTTAACCCTGTTTGCCTTGCAAAAACCTAAAAAAAAATCTACATTTAGGCAGAAGACTTTTCCTTGCACACTACATAAGGTATGAATTATTTGACTTTGAGGAAGATATGACTGGTGATAAAAGGTCTTTCCCCAAGTTTCACATATGAGCTCTCTGATGCACAGTAAGATGTGGCTTCTTCCTGAAGGCCTTCTCACCTTCATTACTTATATTAGATTTTTCTCCAGCAAGAATTTTTATGTTTAATAAGATCTGAGTTGTAATGGAAAGCCTTCCTACACTCCTTGTATTCTCACTCTGAAGGTCTTTCCACGTTCATTATATTCATAAGGTTTCTCTCTACTATGAATCTCTGATGCCCAGGAAGATACTTCTTCCTCCTGAAGGCTTTTCTGCATACAGTATCTTCATAAGATTTCTCTCCAGTATGAATTCTTTGATTTTAAATAAGTTCTGAGTTGTATGGGAAAGTCTTCCCATGCTCCTTATGTTACATTATGAATTTTCTGATGCACTGTTACTTATATTTTACTCTTGAAGTCCTTTCCACATTCACTACATTCATAAGGTTTCTCTGGTGAATTCTCTGATGTCGAGTAAGATATTCTTTCCTCCCAAAGGTTTTTCCACATTCATTACATTGATAAGGTTTCTCTCTAGTGTGAATTCTTTGATGTCGAGTAAGTTCTGAGTTGTAAGGGAAAGCCTTCCCACACTCGTTACATTCAAAACGTATGCCTCCAATGTGAATTTTCTGATGCACAGTAAGTTGTGTCTTAATCCTGAAGGCCTTCCTACAAATAGTACATTCATAAGGTTTCTCTCCAGTATGAATACTTTGATGTCGAATAAGTTCTGAGTTATATGGGAAAGTCCTCCCACACTCCTTACATTCATAAAGCATCTCTCCAGTATGAATTCTCAGGTGAACAGAAAGTAGTTTCTTACTCCTGAAGGACTCTGTACATTTATTACATTCATAAGGTTTCTCTCCAGTATGAATTCTCTGATGTACAATAAATGCTGAGTTGTAGAGGAAACCCTTCCCACACTCCTTACATTCATAACGAATATTTCCGGTATGAATTCTCTGATGCTCTGCATGATGTCCCTTCCTCCTGAAGGCCTTCCCACATTCATTACATTTATAAGGTTTCTCTCCTGTATGGATTCTTTGATGTTGAACAAGTTCTGAGTTGTAAAAAAAAAAGCCTTTCCACACTCCTTACATTCATAAAGAATATTACCAGTGTGAATTCTCCAATGCACTGTAAGTTGTGTCTTACTCCTGAAGGCCTTCCCACATTCACTACATTCATAAGGATTATCTCCAGTATGAATTCTCTGATGTTCAATATGATGTCCCTTCCTCCTGAAGGTCTTTCCACAATCGCTACATTTATAGGGTTTCTCTCCAGTGTGGATTCTAACATGTGCTGTAAGTTGTGTCTTACTCCTAAAGGTCTTTCCACAATCACTACATTCATAAGGTTTCTCTCCAGTATGAATTCTCTGATGCTCAGTATGTTGACCCTTCATCCTGAAAGCCTTCCCACATTCACTACATTCATAAGGTTTCTCTCCAGTATGAATTCTTTGATGCACTGTAAGATGTGTCTTATACCTGAAAGCCTTTCCACATTCACTACAATCAAAAGGTTTCTCTCCAGTATGAATTCTTTGATGCACTGTAAGATGTGTCTTATACCTGAAAGCCTTTCCACATTCACTACAATCAAAAGGTTTCTCTCCAGTATGAATTCTTTGATGGTGAACAAGTTCTGAGTTATAGAGAAAAGTCTTCCCACACTCCTTACATTCATAAAGAATATCCCTAGTATGAATTCTCTGATGCATAATAAATTTTGTCTTAATCCTGAATGCCTTCCCACATTCAGTACATTTATATGGATTATCTCCAGTGTGAATTATCTGATGTCGAGTAAGATTTGCCTTCATACTGAAAGCCTTCCCACATACACTACATTTATAAGGTTTCTCTCCAGTATGAATTCTTTGATGTCGAATAAGTGTCAAGTTCCAGTGGAAGACCTTCCCACACTCCTTACATTCATAAAGAAACTCTCCAGGATGAATTCTCTGGCATACAGTAAACTGTTCCTTGCCTCTGAAGTCTTTCCCATATTCACTACATTCAAGGGGTTTATCTCCTGCAAATTCTCTGTTCTCTGAAAGGAAAAATAAAGAACGAATTAACTCCATCTTTTTTTTTTTACTTTTCACAAGTTTCTTAGCTGCTCAATGGCTTTAGAGCTATTGTCTTGCCTTCCCATTTAAGAAGGCTAGTCTCACTGGTCTTTTAATAAGGATTAATTTAGATTATGTGAACATATGATGATTCAAAGGCAAAAAGTGTAAATGAATTGACTTGGGATGAAATTATCAGGGGAGATGAATGACCCCTTATTCTATTGAAGTAGAGTGTTCCATTTGAAAGGAAGAAGTCTACTGAGAAAAAACAGATCGCTGAGAACTTACAAATATTTCTATACCATATGAGTGTGAAAATAGGAAGGGAAAAGACTGAACAGAAAGAGAATAGACAAGTGATTAGTTTAGAATGAGTAGAAATATAAAGAATGAGGAAAACATGACAATTGTTGCCATAAATTTCCTTCAAAAATCCAAAATACCTTTTGTAAGGAATTAAAATTTTAAAAACTAAGACAAAATTTTTCACAAGAGAAAGTGTTAATAACCTGAAATATCATTCAAACTCCGGAAATCAAAGAAAGTAAAATGAAAACAGCTTGGAGGTATCACCAAACAGCCATAAGCTCAGGACTGATGCTTTAAAGCAATAAATTTTGATATTTATGTTGAAATGGGAACTTATTAAAACTACTGCTATCATTTTTCTGAGATGTAACATAGCAATTTCAGTTATGGCTAGGAAACTTCATATTTCTTAACTTAATGGTCCTAATTACTAGGTCTATATCCTCAAAATGTTATTAAAACAAAGAACTCTCTCTAAAACTTTCACAATAGCATTTTAAGAAACAGTAAAACACTGAAAACCCTTGGGTCCAATGACAGGGTTATGGCTAAACAAATCCTTTCATATGAATATATTATTGTATCTTTATAAATATAATTTCAAAGAATGAATAAAAATATATATAACTTGATAGGAGAAAAGGTAATTACATTAGTAATAAATATTTTTAAAAGTAACAGTATCAAAGCAATATAATCGTAAAAACAAAAAACAAAAGAGCACATCAGTTAATGTCATTAGTAATGTGCTTATTTTAAAAGGGAGAATGAATTTATGCAAGTGGGGCAGGAGAATGTCTGTTTAACATAAGATTATTTTTGATGAACAGAACTCATTGCCCTTACTCAGAGAAGAACTCTCTTTGAGAGTAGAGGTACAATTCAATAAAGAATTACATTAAAAAATGGTAATTTCTTGATTTGAAAAAAATTAAGTTTTAAAATCTTAGCTCTTCCCTGAGAAGCTTTGATAAGAACAACTGGTTCAACATATTACAAATGTTTTGATCTATAATGACCAACAGATCATTATATTGCAATTAACCACATGTTTAGTTTTTATGTAGTCACTTGGACAACTGTTTCTTTGAATACATGCCCCTGGCATCCAAGATGCTCCCTTTCTTTCCAACTGGTAGATCACATTTGGTTTGGAAACTGTAAATCCTGTTAATTCAAAATGAAAAAAAGCTAGGGAGTCATCTCAGAGTTCTATAATAAGAAAGATAGATAAATACTCCTTCTAAATCTTACTGGAAGGGTAGGGGAATTACCTAAAGGCATCTTATACCAACAAGGGCACTCTATTAATTGATTTTGTTGAGAAAGTTTTTTCCAATCATGGGGGACTCAATGTACAAGTTACAGGGAATTTTTTTGTTGTTGTTTTAGGTGGGAGGGGAGGAGAAATTACATGCATTAAAACACACCTATAAAACTTTTAAAAGTACGTTAACAAGAATGTTCTAAGTTGTAGTTCTATCAACAGTATACAAATACTAAAAAGACCTCAGGAACAGCATAAAAATGCTGAAGAATATTCTATATAATGAGAGAATGGATTACTGAGTAGGACTTAGGGAAAAATAGTTCTGAATCAGTCTTCTTAGACAAAGTGAATAATATGCATGATAAAATCTGCACTGAGATTAAAAAGAAAATTTTAGAATTGAAGCAACAGAGGGGAAGACATTTTCAAGGACAACAACAAATCAAGAAAGCAAGTCATACTAAGCAAAGACCTTTCTCCTAGAAACAGGTAGTCCACATAATCTATCTCTTTTCTACAAAAAGAATGAGAATATTTTCCTTTTATATGCCAAAGACTAATTTTTAAAATCTTAAAAGTTCTCATATACTCCGAAGTGGTAGCTGTTCTTACCCAAAGAGATTAAATTCCAATAGTTCTCCAGCATCACCTCCCTGTACAACTTTTTCTGAGATGGGTTCAATTGTACCCACTCCTCCTGGGTGAATTCCTGAAACACCAAAAACATTTGTTCTTACTCAGGTATAGCTCTGTTATGAAATTGAATTAGAAACTGCTTGCCAGTAGGGTGAGGGAAGAAGGTATTAAGACAGTAAGTAATAGAATTATGGCAATTGAGTAAAGCCCACCGACTCCATTTTGTGACTCAATTCTGAAGGTAACTCAATTTTTTTTCCTATTTCAATTATAGGTTTAGTTCAACTTCTGACTTGTGAAAAAACTTTATTCAGTTATGGAAATGAGGAGAAAATCCTACTGCATTGTTTGAATGTAGCCCTGTGTGGCCGAGAAATGAAACCACCTCTGCTATTTAGAGACCCCTACCTAAGCACTTAAGTTATGCTGCTCAGAAATTCAATCAGATCCAAAAAAAAATTGATGAGTTTTCTCAGAATTGTATATCTCAAGCAACCCATAAGTCTTTACTGAAAACTGGCCCCATACTGAACAATTAATTATTGATTAGGGAAAAAGGAAAGGAACTTATATATTCTAAAATGTGCATAGCAGTTGTATTAGAACAGAATTAGAAATTGCAGAGATGTCCATCAATTGAGGAATGACTAAAGAAACTGTGGAATATGATTGGTCTATTTTTGCTTCTATTTTTTTCTAGACTGGGATTCCTACACTTTATTTTTTGAAACTTCAGGTGAAGCATAATACCCTTGTGTTCTAGCCCCTCTTTAATTTGTGTCTCTCTGCCCTATGTGTATTTGTTAATAACATTTATGATTCTGGTTTTTGATTTATTCTACTAAGTGCTTCTAGTTTATGGGAGAGCTCATCCCATTCACATTGTTATGATTACTACGAGAGTTCATCCCATTCACTAGGATTACTACTTGTGTAATTCCCTCCATCTTTTATTTGTTCCAGTTTGTCCTCTCTCCTTTCACTCTTTCCCTGCTCTCCAGTGTTCTTCCTATATCTTCCATCTCCTCTAACTGCCCTCCTTTCTGTCAGTACCTACCCTGCCTTTCCTTAAGCTCCTCCTCTACTTGTCAGATAAGAGATTTCTATATACAAATGCTTGTTTATATTATTAACATTTTGAGTCATTATTGATGAGAAAAAGGTTCAAGCAATGTCCATTTCCCATCCTCAATATTCCTATTTTAGTAGTGCCTCTTAAACATGCCCCTTCACATGAAATAACTTACTCGACTCTACTTCCCCTTCCTTCTGCACCCAAATTACTTACTCCTCTATTTTTAGTCCTTTAATTTTTTTGTCATTCCACCAAATTCATCATTATACCTCTCTTGATCCCTCTCCCTATGCATATTTCTTCCAGCTGTACTATTCATGATAAGAATTTTTAAGAATTACAATATTTTGGGGGGACAGCTAGGTGGCAAAATAGATAAGAGCACTGGCCCTGGAGTCAGGAGGAGCTGAGTTCAAATTAGGCACTGGGAACCTAGCTGTGTGACCTTGGGCAAGTTACTCTAACCCCACTGTTTTAAATAAATTTTTTTTTAAAAAAATTGCAAATATTTTCTTCCCTTTTAGGGTTGTAACAGTTTAGCTCTATTGAATCCCTCATGTATTTTTCCCCTTTATTATCCATTTATGCTTCTCTTATATCTTTATATTGGTCTTAAATTTTTGGTTTGTTCTAGTCTTCTTATGAAAGCTTGAAATCCTTTTATTTCATTGAATGATCATTTTTTTCCCCTTGATGTATGTATTATGCTTAATTTTGGGGGGGGAACTGATCTTTCGTCCTAGTTGTAGTTCCTTTTTCTTCCAGAATATCATGTTTTAACCTCTCATTCTTTAATGTTACAGCTGCCAAATTCTGTGTAATCTTGATTGTGACTTCCTGATATTTGAAATATTTCTTTCTGTAATATTTTTTCTTTGACTCAGTCTGAAATTTGGCTATAATGTTCTTTGGAGTTTTCCTTTAGGGATCTCTTGAGTTTATTGGTGGATTCTTCCAATGCCTAATTTGCCCTCTAGTTGTAGGAAATCAGGACAATTTTCCTTGATGATTTCTAGAAAGATGCTATCCAGGTCTACCTTTTGATTATGGCTTTCCAGGAAGTCCATCAATTTTGAAATTCTCTCTACTGAATCTTCTCCAGGATAGTTATTTTTTCTATGAGATAGTTTATAGTTTCTTCCATTTTTTCATTGTTTTGAATATTTGTAATTGATTCTTGATATCTCATAGAGTCATTAGCTTACACCTGCCCATTTCCTAAATTTTACAATGTTGTTTTCCTCAATTGGTTTTTGTACATTCTTTCCCATTTGGCCAATTGTAGTGATGTTGGAATGGTAGTTTAGTTTGAGAAAGGACCTCAGTATCTTCTCTTGCCTGGTAATCTTCAAAATCTTTCTAAGACAATTTAAATGGAAACAATTCAGTTTCCTGACACAGCACTGGTAGACTGCCCAGGTTTCACAGACATACAGCACTGAGGTCAGCACAACAGTTCTGTAGACCTTCAATTTCATAGTCAGTCTAATACCTCTACTCTCCCATGCTTTCTTTCAGGACCTCCCAAATACTGAGCTAGCTCTGGCAATGTTTCAACTCATTGTCGATGTGTACCTCCTTGGAAAGGACATTCCAAGGTAAGTGAACTTGTCCACAGTACTCAAAACTTCTCCATTTGCTGCAATGGATGGGGTGGTTCTGGTTGATGAAGTACCTCTGTTTTCTTAATGTTAATTGTGAGAAAAAAATTAGCACAAGCAGCAAAGAATCAATTCATACTTGGTGCATCTCAGCTTCAGAAGCTGCATTAAGTACATCCAATGGTATAGCATCCAAATTCTTAAAAAAGTTGAAGGAGCTACAGGAAGAAATAGACAGCAAAACTCTACTAGTGGGAGACCTCAACCTCCCACTTTCAGATTTAGATAAATCTAACTATAAAATAAACAAGAAGAAAGTTAAGGAAGTAAACAGATTGTTAGAAAACCTGGACATGATAGATATATGGAGGAAACTGAATGGGGATAGAAAGGAATATACTTTCTTTTCTGCAGTACATGGCACCTTACACAAAAACAGACTAGGTACTAGGGCATAAAAACCTAATAATAAATGGCAGAAAGGCAGAAATAGTGAATACATCTTTCTCAGAACACATTGTAATAAAAATCATATGCAATACTGGGCCGGAAAGATATAGACCCAAAACTAACTGGAAACTGAATAACCTCATTTTAAAGAACTGAGTGGACCAAACAACAAATTATAGAAAGAATTAATAATTTTATCCTTATCCTAGATAATGACAATAATGAAACAATATACCAAAACCTACGTGATATACTCAGGGTGGCTGTCAGGGAACATATTATATCTTTAAATGCTTATATGAATTAATTAGAGAAGGAAGAAATCAATGAACTAAATATGCAACTAAATAAATGAGAGAAAGAACGAAATAAAAAACCCCAGTTAAATAACAAATTAGAAGTTCTAAATGTTAAGGGAGAAATTAAAACCAAAGGCTGGTTTTTATGAAAAAAAAAAACAATAAAATTGTTAAACTTCTGGTTAATTTGATTAAAAAAAAAGAAGAAAACCAAATTGCTAGTATAAATGAAAAAGGTGATATCAACACCAATGAGGAGGAAATTAATGTAATAATTCGGAATTATTTTGCCCAACTTTATGCCAATAAATTTGATAATCTAAATGAAATAGATGAATATTTACAAAAATGTAAGTTGCCCAGGTTAAAATGGGGAGGAAATTAAATTCCTAAATAACTCTATCTTGAAAAAAGAAATTCAACAAGCCCTTATTGAACTCCCTAAGAAAAAATTTCCAGGGCCAGATGGATTCACAAATGAATTCTATCAAATTTAAGGAACTGGTTCCAATTCCATATAAAGGCTTTGGAAAAACAGGTGAAGACGGAACTCTGCCTAACTCTTTCTATGACACCAATACAATGCTGATACCTAAACCAGGAAGAGTTAAAACAGAGAAAGAAAATTATAGACCTATCTCCCTGATGAATATAGATGCAAAATTCTTAAATAAAATTTTAGCAAAACAACTACAACAAGTAATCACTAGGATAATACACTATGACCAAATAGGATTTTTCCCAGGAATGCAAGGTTGGTTCAATATTAGGTAAACTATCAGTAAAATCAATTATATCAATAGCAAACCTATCAGAAATCATATGATTATATCAATAGATGCTGAAAAAGCTTTTCACAAAGTACAGCATCCATTCCTACTAAAAACAGTAGGGAACATAGGAATAAATGGATTGTTCCTTAGAATAATAAATAGTATCTCTCTGAAACCATCAACAAACATTACATGCAATGGGGATAGGCTAGAGGCATTTCCAATAAGATCAGGGGTGAAACAAGTATGCCCACTATCACCACTACTGTTCAATATCATTTCAGAAGTGTTAGCTTACACAATAAGGGAAGAAAAAGAAATCGAAGGAATTAGAATAGGGAAGGAAGAGACAAAACTCTCACTCTTTGCAAAAGACATGATGGTATACCTAGAGAATGCCAAAAAATCATCTAAAAAAAATACCAGAAATAATTAGCAGCTTTAGTAAAGTCACAGGATATAAAATAAACTCTCATAAATCCTCAACATTTCCATATATGACTAGCAAGATGCAGCAGAAAGAGCTAGAAAGAGAAATCTCATTCAAAGTAACTTCAGACAATATAAAATACCTGAGGAGTCTACCAGTGAAGACAGACTCGGAAACTTTTTGAAAACAATTACAAAACACTCTCACAAATAAAATCTGACTTAAATAACTAGACAAATATCAACTGCTTATGGATAGGTCAAGCTAATCTAATAAAAATGACAATTTGCCCAAAATTAAACTACTTCTTTAGTGCCCTACCAATCAAAATTCCAAAAAATTACTTTAATATTAGAAAAAATTGCAAGTAAATGCATATGAAGAAATAAAAAGTCGAGAACCTCCAGAAATTTAATGAAAGAAAATGCAAAAGGGGGCTTAGCCCTACCTAATCTAAAATTATACTATAAAGCATCAGTCATCAAAACTGTCTGGCATTGGCTAAGAAATAGAGTGGTGGACCAGTGGAATAGACTAGGTGCAACAGCAGGAAATGATTATAGTAATCTGCTGTTTGACAGACCCAAAGAGGCCAGCTATTGGGATAAAAACTCTCTCTTCAATAAAAACTGCTGGAAAAATTGGAAGTTTGTATGGAAGAAACTTAGATTAGACGAACACCTCACACCCTATACCAAGATAAAATCAAAATGGATACAGGATCTAAACATAAAAAAAATATATTATAAGCAAACTAGAAGATCAAGAAATAGGTTTACCTGTCAGATCTATAGAAAGGAAAGTAATTTATGACCAAGGAAATGGAGAACATCATTAAAAACAAACTAGATAATTTTGGTTACGTTAAATTAAAAGGGTTTCCACAGACAAAATCACTGTAACCAAGATCAAAAGAAATGTAGTAAATTGGTTAACAATTTTTACGACTGGTGTTTCTGACAAAGGACTCATCTCTACATTATACAGAGAACTGAGTCAAATTTAAAAAAAAAAGACATGCCATTCCCCAATTGACAAATGGTCAAAGGATATGCAAAGGCAATTTACAGATGAGGAAATCAAAGCAATCCATAGCCATATGAAAAATTGCTCTAAACCACTAATTATAGGGGTGGCTAGGTGGTGCAGTGGATAGAGCACTGGCCCTGGAGTCAGGAGTACCTGAGTTCAAATCTGGCCTTAGACACTTTATAATTATCTAACTGTGTGGCCTTGGGCACACAGTTTTGCCTTGCAAAAAAAAAAAAACCTAAATCACTAATTATTAGAGAAATGCAAATTAAAACATCTCTGAGGTACCGTACCTCACCTCTTAGACTGGCCAATATGACCAGAAAGAATAATGATCAATGTTGGAAGGGATGTGGGAACTCTGGGACACTATAATATACTGTTGGTGGGGCTGTGAACTCATCCAATTTTTATGGTGAGCAATTTGGAATTATGCCCTAAAGGCAACAAAAATGCGCATACCCTTTGATCCAGCAATACCACTACTGGGTCTATGCTCTGAAAGAGAAGATTAAAAATAGTAAAAAAACATCACTTGTACAAAAATATTCATAGCAGCCCTATTTGTGGTGGTAAAGAATGGGAAATTGAGTGAATGTCCATCAATTGGGGAATGGCTTAGTAAACTGTGGTATATGTATGTCATAGAACACTATTGTTCTCATAGAAACCAGGAGGGATGGGAATTCAGGGAAACCTAGAAAGATTTGCATGAACTGATGCTTAGTGAGATGAGCAGAACCAGAAGAACAATGTACACCCTAACAGCAACAGGGGAGTGATGATCAAACTTAATGGACTTGCTCATACCAAAAGGGCAACAATCAGGCACAATTTTGGGATATCTACAATAAAGAATACCATCTGTATCCTGAGAAAGAATTGTGGAGTTTGAACAAAGACCAAAGACGTTCTATGTACTTTTAATTCAATTTTTTTAAAAAATGTCTCATTTTTAATTCTGTTATATCTCACACTATAAATTTCTTCCTTAAGAATATGATTTCCCTCTCATCACACTCAACTTACATCAATACATACTATGGGAATGATGTAAAGACTAACAGCTGCCTTCTGTGGGGGTGGGGGAAGGGAAGCAAGAATGGGGCAAAAATTGTAAAACTGAAAATAAAACCTTTCTAAAATTAAAAAAAATACTAACACATAGAAATAAATTCTAGAGTGGCACAGTCAACAAAAAAGTCAAAGACCTGGGAGTAAGAAGTGGCCTGTGGCCACACCTGTCATCTTTGGGCACTGGAGGTGGTGCCAGCAATCAAGCAAGAAGCAGCATTATCCAGAACAATAAGGGGACTGGGGATCCCTTGGCAATTCTATTGTGCATTTCAGAATTCCTGATGGCAGTTGCAAGGTAGAGATGGAACCTTGTGGAACAAGAAACCAAGAAAACAAGAAACCATCCTGGTCCAGGATGGAAAGATAGCAAAGGCTCTCATTTGTGTTCATAGTTCCAGGGAAGAGATAGTGCTAGTGCTTACATTACCAAAGTGTCTCAATAGAATGTAATAAAGGCTTATAAAATACGGTGCAGAGCTCTGGGCTTGATTAGGATATCAGCAGATTTAATTTCTTTGAAGAGAAACAGTTTAAAAAAAGTGCAGGAGGATGATCTAGCTGTATCAGATCTGAAATTATATCACAAAGCAATAATCATCCCAACAATATGGTACTGGGCTAAGAAATAGAGAGGCAGATCAGTAGAACAGATTAAATACACAATATACAGAAGTAAATAAGCACAGTAAACTAGTATTTGATAAACCCAAAGATCCAAGCTTTGGGGGCAAAGATCTTACTATTTGAGAAAAATTTCTAGGAAAATTACAAAGTATCTTACCAAAATTAGACATATTTCAACAACTAATTCTACATAACAAGATAAGGCCATAATTTAGACCTAAATGATGCCATCAGAAGCAAAGTTTGGAACCATGGAAAAATTTACCTGTCAGACCTGTGGATAAAGGATGAATTTATAACCAAAGAAGAGAGAGGATCAGATAAAGGAAAGTGAATAGTTTTGATTCCATTAAATATAAGGTTTTGCAAAAACTACATCAGTCCAGCCAAAATTAGAAGGCAAGCAGGAAAATGGAAAAGAGTTTTTATACAATGAGACCATAAAAAGCCCCATTTTTCAAATATGGAGAGAACTATATCAAATTTATAAAAATGAGTCATTCTCCATTTGGAAAATAAGTCAAAGAATATAAATAAGCATTTTTCAGAAGAAATCAAAGCTAACAAGAGTCATTTCAAAATGCTCTAAATCACTAATAATTATAGAAATGTAAATTAAAATAATTCAGCAAAGCCACTTTACAACTACAAGATTGGCTAAAATGATCAAAAAAGGGTAAATGTGGAAAGGATATACAGAAAAACAGAGAAACTAATGCACTTTTGGTAGAGTTGTGAATTGATTCAACTATTCTAGAGAGCTGTTTGAAACTATACATAATAAGGGATCACAGAAACATAGATTAAAAAGTAATTGGAGATTAAACAAGCCAATCTTTTTGAATGTGTGGCTTAACAAATTATAGAAATGATTTCATTAAAGGGAATAACAATAACAAGATAACATACCAAAACTTATGGGATGCAGCAAAAGTAGTGATCAAAGTAAAATTTATAAATCCAAATGCATATAGCAATAAAATAGAGAAGCAAAACAATAAATTGGATACCAATATCCAAAACAATTAAAGATGAAAATAATAAAATTGGGTGTAAAAAAGTTTTTGAATTAGTAAATAACACTAATGGATATTATGGAAAAAAGATAAGCAATTGGTTAATTTTATTATAAAATGAGAGAAAATCAAATCACTTCACTTGAATCAAAAATGAAAAGAGTGATTACATCACCAACAACAATGAAATTAAAACATTTATAAGAAACTATTTTTATCCAACTGTATGCCAATAAACTTAACAATTAAAGTGAAATGGGTTATTTACAAAAATATAATAGTGTGAACCTAAAACTTTAAGAAATTTTTAAAAACGGTGTTAAAATAAAATGTCAGAAAATATAGGATAGACATTTCAAAGTTTTATTCTCGAAGATCTTACCTCTAACTTACAGGTAGAGACCATTCTGAAGTAATGAGCATACTCTGAAGTGGTAAAGAGTTGGATTTTATACAGAAACAGAAAAAAGGGAAAAAAAATCATTAAACTTCTTAGTGACCCAACCCTAGAGGCTGTACAATATCTCTGCCCAAAACTGCTCCTCAAAGATTATCATCTTTGTACAATAATTATCTGAAATTTTTGTTGCCTAGACCTGGCAGGGTAGTCTCCCAGTGTCCTGCTTTTGTCTTTCTAAGTTTGTAATTAACACAGGAAGAGTTGTCACAATTTCTAGTTAGAGAAACAAAATGACCAATATGAAACCTGAGCAGCTTCTAAAGAAAATTAATTTTTTCCATGATATAGTATGAATAGATTATTATAGCTTGACATTAGAAAACAGAATACCTAAATAGACCTATTTTAGAAACAGAAATTGAATAAGGCAAAAGAAAAAAACACCAGAACCAGATAATCTTACACATAAATTCTATCAAATATTTATACATTAATTCCAAAACAAATTATTTGAAATTTGAAAAGGAATCCTAACAAATTTCTTTTATAAAACAAATATGATACTGTTATATAAACCAATGAAGAAATCAAAAGAAAATCTAGTCATGTAAAAAATGCTCTAAAATCACTGATTAGAAAAATGAAACTTAAAACAATCTAGAGATGCCATTTTGGGGTAGCTAGGTGGTGCAGTGGATAGAGCACTGGCCTTGGAGTCAGGAGTACCTGAGTTCAAATCTGGCTCCAGACACTTAACAATTACCTAGCTGTGTGGCCTTGGGGGCAAGCCAGTTAACCCCACTGCCTAGCAAAAAAAAAAAGCGTAAAAAAAGATAGCATTTGACTTCTAACATTGATTTAAATGATTAAAAAATAAAGTTACACAAATTGGAAGGAATGTGGAAAAATTGGGAAGCTAATTCATTTTCCGTGCAATTGGTTCAACCATTTTAGAGAACAATCTGGAATTATGACCAAAGAGTTATTAAATTACCTATTACCTTTGACCAGTAATACCAATAACTAGGTCTATTTCCAAAGATGGTTAGGGATAAAGATCAAGAACCTATATGTTGTAAAATATTTATAGCAACACTCTTTGTATTGGAAAATAACAGGAAATTGCTGATATATCCATCAATGGAAGAATGGCTAAATAAGTTGTGATATAAGACTGTGATGAGATATTCTTCAGTATAAGAAGTGACGAGCTAAATGATCTTAGAAATATATAGAATAAATTGCAAAAAATAATAGAGTGAAATAAGCATAATCAAGAAAATGACATGCAGTAACAACAATATTGTCTTAAGAAAGACTTGAATGAATATTTTATTATAAATATCCAAATTAACTAAAAAGGGCATATGAACATACCATCTATGTTCAGAGAAAGAACTGATAAATACAAATGTATATATAGAATAAAATTTTCATATACACATCTGTGTATACACACCCCTATTTGTGTTTATTGGTGGTCATGAGGGAAAGATGAAAAAAGAAATTTAGATGATAACATTATTATAAATTTAAAAGGAATAGTAAGTTATACATAATAGATTTGCAGTTTCAAGTTTTTATTATACTGTGTTATGGAAATGCTTGTTTTGTGATAAGGGACATAATAAGGGGAAGTATGGGCTCAGTAGCATCAATATTGTAACAATGACCAGCTGTGAAAGATTTAGCTGCTCTAATTAATCATTTCTCCGATCCATGAAAATTCCAAATGACTCGTAATAAAACACTGAGAAAGAACTGACGAACTTTGAATGCAGATTAAAGCATATTCTTTTTCATTTCTTCTTGTAAGTTGTTTTTGGATCATGGCTAATATGGACATGTTATGCATAATGCCTTCTCCATGGGTGGGGGAAGGACTAGAGGGAGAAGAAGAATGTGGAAGTCAAACTGAAAGAACAAACAAATCCCCAATGAACATAAGGTCACTGATCTGAGAAGAGAGGGTAGAAGAGCTCTAAGGCGTCCTTCAGCCTCTGACGTGGCTCTGGCGTCCGCCACTTCTAGAGGGCAGTTGGTGAAGAGACGCGCGCCCCACTCACCCGTCCGGACGCGGCTGCGGGCCCCGAAGCCATCCCGTCCTCGGGGCGCCCCTCCTGGGGGCAGAGGGGGGAGAAGCGTTACAAGGAGACAGAGAGCGGGGGCTCCGCTGGAGGCGCCCCCGGGGCACAGAGGCCTCCGCCGCCGCGGCTCGCTCCGGGGAGACGGAGCAGGACCCGGGGGCCCCTCCCTACGGGGCGGGGCGGGGGAGGCCGGACGGGACACGCGGCCCCGAGAAGGGGAATCCGACTCGACTCCGGCCGGCTCAGGCCGCGTCCGCCCGGACCCGGGTGCGGGCCGCCCCGAGACCCCCGGGAGCGCCCCCGGCCCGGCCCGGCTCGTGCCCCCGGCGCACGCTGCTCCCACTGCAGCCCCCGCGGCCCGCGCCCGGCTGAGTGCCATCCTCCCCGGTCACAAGCGGACTCACGAGGCGCCAGGAGTAGCGGGCAGCACTGAGAGGGGCAGAGACAGAGAAAGCCGGAAATGTCTCCGGGTGACGGGGCGCCTACTGCGCCTGCCCTTACGTGGCCTCCTGGGAATCGTAGTTTAAAAGCTGAGGCACCTTCTGCGCATGCCTGTCAGCCTCTCTCTGGCCTGGCACGTGGCCCTGCCTCCCTGCCTGCCCCGCCCCCTCCGCTGCCCTCTTTGCCACTTGCTCTTCCCAGCCCGCTGGCCCCCGGGGCGTCCCGAGTGCTGGGGTCTCAGACCCGGAGGGGCCCTCGGGCTCCTCCAAACCTTAAGCATCCCCGCAGCCGGTCAGCAGCAGTCAGCACGCGCTAGTCCAGGGCCGGACTACGTGCCGGACTTCCGGAAGGAAACCAGGGGATACCAGGCGGGGTCAGGGCGCATGCGCACATCCGGGGAGTTGGCGCAGGCTAGACCAGGCCGCGGGAGCGAGGCAGGAGGGAGAGGCGGAGGCACCGAAGCCGCGCGGGGGGAAATCAGGCGGGCGAGAAGGGCCCCATTTGGATCCATGCGGTCCCGGGACTAACCTCTGAGAGGCCGACGCGACGTCACCCCGGCGACCTCCGGAGCACGTGACGGTCCCTGGCCAATGAGCGATGCGCTGACCCGCTCCCTCTCCGCGGGCCCCAGGCAGACCCGGCAGCCGGCGCCATTGCTATCCCACAGTCCCCCGCGGTCGCCCGGGGCCTGGGCTGCGTGAGGGCAGTAAGGCCGTGGCGCCGGCCACCAGAACCGGGAGGGGCAGCGCTTACCGGCCACAGGGAGCCGGCGGACACAGCGCAGGCCTCCGCACCCAGACCCCCGCAGCGGCCGCAGCAGGCCTGCCGCCGAGGAGGCGAGGCCCCGGGGGATACATGCCCTGCACCAGCTTCCCCCTCCGATAGGCCTCTGCAAGCCCAAAGCACGCGGCGCTGTCACTGTCACTAGCAGCTGCTCTGTACTCCCGTAACGTTGAAAGAATTGTCTGGGGGGGATTGTTGCGCCTTGCCAGGGATTCGTGCAAACTCACAAATAACAGGACATACAAAAATGTCCACGTTTCCAAAAAAACGACACAGAACCAAATTAGGAAATTATAGGTTCAGTCCTGTCCTGTTCTTGATCCTATATGAGGTTTTCTTGGCAAAAATAATTACCATGATGAGAGAGAAGATCAAAACAAACTTAGAAGATACCAAAGTCAAAACTTACATCTAAAAAAAACATCAAATAAAAAGATAAATTAACCTCAGGCCATGGTAGAGCTCTAAAAGGAATTTTTTCTTTTTAGGTTTTTGCAAGGCAATTGGGGTTAAGTGGCTTGCCCAAGGCCACACAGCTAGGTAATTATTAAGTGTCTGAGACCAGATTTGAACCCAGGTACTCCTGACTCCAGGGCCGGTGCTTTACCCACTGCACCACCTAGCCATGCCTCTAAAATGATTTTAAAAATCAACTAAGTGAGGCAGAGGGGAAAATTGAGAAGAAAGTTAAAAAAAAAATCAAAATTCTTGGTAAAGGAGAAAAAAAAGTTCTAAGAAAAATAACACCCTAAAAAACAAAATAGGTGAAATCATAAAAAGAGACACAAAAATACAATGAAGAGATGAATGTGTTGAACAGAAATGATCACATGGAAAAGAATATACAGAAATTCATTATAGAGTATAATTCCCTTTGTATTTTTTGGTTTTTACATTAATATTTTTAGAACAAAATAAGCATTTCCATAAGAGTATAGTAAAAAAGGTGCTTATACATTAAACCATAAATCTACTAAGCACATCTTTCTTTTAAATATACAACAAAAGTATCATGTAAATTCCTTTTTTCCTTTTTTTTCTATCTCCCTTGCCTTAGAATGGGTTACCATTTGGCAAAAATAGGGATATGGGTATATATGAGTGTGTCTATGTGCATGTCTGCGTGTATATTTGTATGTATGTAAATTTTTTTATAATACTTCTATTTATCAGTTCTTTCTCTGAAGTCCTTACAAAGCAATAATTCCTTGAAAGTTAGATTTGAGCAAGTGTAAGCTAATTTATGAGACATCAAGAAACAAAACAAAATCAATAGAAAGGACAAATAAAAGAAAAATGTGAAATAATTCATTGGGAAAAGAACTAAACTGAAAAATAAATCCAGGAGAGATAATTTAAGAATCACTGGACTACTTGAAAGCATAATCAGAAAAGGAACCTGGACATCATCTTTCAAGGAATTTTCAAGGAATACTACCCTGATATTATAGAATCTAAGAGGAAAACAGAAATGCAAGAAACCACCAATCACTTTCTGAAAGAAAACGCAAAATGGAACCTCCAGGGTATATTTTAATCAAATTCCACGGCTCCCAGGGCAAGGAGAAAATGCTGCAATCAATCAAAAAGTTACAGTTCAAATATGGCAACACAATCAGGGTAATACAAGATTTAGCAACTCCTACATGAAAAGATCAGAAAATTTGGAATATGACTTTCCAGAGGGCAAAAGAGCTAGGATAAAAACCAAGAATCACCAATCCAGCAAAACTAAATATAATCCTTCAAGGGGGGAAAAATGGCTTTTCAATGAGATAGAGTACTTTCAAGCATTCCTGATTACAAGACCAGAACTGAATAGAAAATTTTACTGTCAAATATCAATTGAGAGATGCATAAAAAAGGAAACAGAAAAGAAATAATATGGGATTCATTGGAGTTACACTGCTTACATTCCTACATGTAATTCTAAGTACTTTCTCATTTAGAGTAGTTAAAAGGAATATGTATAGACATAGGTGTGAGCAGAATATTTTCAGATGATTATCTAAAAAAAGAGTGAAAAGCGGAAAGGAAGGTTTAGAATGACGTAGATTATCTGTCATAAAAGAGGCCTTAAAGAGATTTTACAGTGGAGGAGGAAATGGGGAGAGGGAGAGGAACATGTGAACCTTACTTTCTTCAGAATTGGCTCAAAGAGGGAATAATATATGAGCTCAGCTGGATGAATAATCCATTTTACCATACAGAAAAGTAGGAAAGGAAGGAGATAAGAAGTTGAGCTGATAGAAGGGAGGGGAGATTGAAGGAAGTAAAAGTCAGAAGCAAAACACTTTTCAAAATAGTGAAAGGACAGAATGGGGGGGGGGAATAAGATGGAGGGAAATATATTGTAAACATTACTGTAAACTATGTTTTTCTGATAAATGCCTCATTTCTCAAATATATAGGGAACTGAGGCAGATTTATAGAAATAAGATTGATCAATTATCAAAGGATATGAACAGGCAGTTTTCAGATGAAGTAATCAAAGCTAGCTATACTCAAATGAAAAAATGCTCAAAATCACTACTACTAATTAGAAAAATGCAAATTAAAACAAATCTGAGCTACCAACCCACCCCTTTTATATTGGTTAACAAGATGGGGAAAAAAGAAAAATGTATGACCAGACGTGGAAAAATTAAGACCCTGCAGTACTGCTGGCTATATACTGATCCTGTTGTTCTGGAGAGCAATTTGGAATTATAGTGAAAGGATTATATAATGAAGCAGGCCTTTGACAAAGCAATACCATTTCTAGGTATTTATTCCAAAGAGATAAAAACAAAAAAAAGTTCCTCTATGTACAAAAATATTTATAGCAGCCCTTTTTTGTAAGGGCAAGAAATTGGAAATTGAAGAAATGGCCATTTGATTGAGGAATGACTGAACAAGTTGTTGTATATGATTGTGATGAAATACTATTGTGCTATAAGAAATGATGAATAGGATGCTTGCCAAAAAAACTGGAAAGACTTACATGAACTGATGCAAAGTGAAATGAGGAGAACTAGAAGAGTATTGTACAGAAGCAGCAATATGGTGTTTATTGCTGGTGTTAATAACTATGACTAAGTTAGTTATTCTTAACAATACAGTGATCCAAGATAATTATGAAGTTCTTATAATGAAAAATATCCATTTCTAGAGAAAGAACTGGTGGAATCTGTATGTTGATTGAAACATAATTTTTCTTTTTTTGCTTTATTTTTCTTGGTTTCTATGTTTTCCTTCACATCATGACTTATGTGGAACTGTTTTACATGATTGTACATGTATAATCTATGTCAAATTGCTTGTTTTCTCAATGAGGGTAGAAGAATTTGGTGATCATAATTTGAAAAAAATTTTAAACTGTTTTTACATGTAATTGAAAAACCAATAAAATATTATATTAATAATATTGTTTGAATCTAGATTTTTATGGTAGTAATTATCTAATTCAAAACTTATCATAATGATCAAGCTGACCTGAGATATGCTCCAGGGAAGTCAGATGGCTGTATGGAATGGCTTAGATTAAACTCAAATCTTGTTTTGACTCCAGCCAGCTTTTTTAATCCATACTTTGCCCAAATTGGATTGAATGTTCACACTTATGAGTTGATATACATATCAACTTCACCTGGGAATTGCCCTTTTCTAAAAACTGCCCAACTACATACACACTCGCAACCAGCTATTTGTCCTTATACCCTTGTCTGAATGCTATATATTGTCGTTTAAGGTAGGTGGCCACACTTTTTCCTGGCTTTCTTCTCTGCTAAACTGACAAAATTCTTTCTAACCACTTTTTAAAATTTGGGGTTTGCTTTCAACCAACACCTTCTTTAATATCCTTTTCCAGTTTTCCATCATTTCCTCAAGTCACTTCCTCATTCCTCAACGAATTCAGAACATGTTTTCTCTCTTTAACTCTTGCCATTATTCTAAAGCATTTTGATGTCCAAGCAAACTCTCCCTCAAACACCTTAACCACCATTTTCAACTTTAACACTTCCCAGGAGCTATCCCTCCACTACACCTCATTTACTCACAAAGATTTGTCATACCACTGATCTTATCAGAACCCAAAGTTATATATCACTGCCATGTTAAAGAATTATGAAATCCCCTTTTTCAATCATAATCTGTTGACATTTTACCTCTCCCTATACAATTATACAATCCTGCTTTTCAATCATACAGTTACTGCTGATCCCTTGACCTGATTCTGGAATTTTATTTAAACCTAGCTTAGGAACTTTAACTTTTTTGGGAGAGGATAAATGTATTAGGAAAGATCTTGGATTCTTTTAACCAAATTCTCATGTTAATGTTTAACATATGCTGTGTTGAAGTAAGAGAGGAATTCCACATTTAAATTCTTAAGCTCCTTAAGGCCAGAAACCTCAATAAGACCTGAAACAGGACTAGGGAGGCTGAAGATGTCCAATTCCTATTCATAATATTAACTATGCACAGATGAAAAAGGAAACCAATAAAGCAAATGAACTAACAAGGTTCAAACTATGGGCCCCTTTCAGTAGCAGATGATCCCCTAAATCAGCTGTACTAGATGGCACAGAGAGGTTTTTGGTAGTAGGCTGTATTACTTTTAGTGATACAATATTGATCAATATTGTTAATCAATATAGTTAATTGATAAATATCAGTTAATCATGTTATCACAGGGTGTTAAAAGCAAAGCTCTGGATTAAGCAGGCGGGAATTTTCTTTTTCAGAAAGGAAATAGTACAATAGGGAAATACAGTAATGAGGATCCTGCCTCAGGCCATCCCAAAGTCACCCCCAAGACTTTTTCTAGGCACAGACATACACTTTTAGCAATTCCCAGACTGTAGTACATGTGATTTTCAACTGTTGGCTTTATGACAATTCAGACAACTGTTCCTATAATCAAAGCTCAAAACAATAATAAATTACATTCCCAGTAATTTAGTAAAATTTCACTAACCACAATTTAATGTTTGAATATTATTCCTGATGTTTTCCTGAACATTTCATTTACCTTTTACTTATAAATTAAAAAAGCTTCCCATATTCTGGGGTGTCAGAAATACAAAAAACACCTGATAGTTTACTCATCATTAATATGATGAAGCTACATCTTTAAACCACCCTATACATTTTCATAATAGCCAAGAATTTCAAATGAAAATTTGCTATTATCATTATTATTATTTGTTTTATAACAAAATATACTTCATTAAACATTTAAAAGTTTTCAAATATCTATTTTAATCACTCTTTTAAAAGCCCAATAACAGCAATCCAGATTAAAAAATTGTTTTATCTAACAGTATTTCTGTACAATGGTCTCTCAAATTTCAAATTTAAGAGAATTCAGAAAAACAATAATAAAACAAACAATACTATGTATTTAAAACATGGAAAAAAACTTCAGATGACATCAATTACATTACCAACTTATATTACATTAAAAAATCATTAAAATATTACTTTTAGTGTTTTAAATCCATTTTACTCATCCAGCATGGAACAGTAACATTCACTTAAAGAAATAATAATAATACCAATAAAATGCTCAGCATTTCACTGTGTAAAGCACTTTACAATAAAGACGTTATTTTAATTTTCCCCTCAACTCTAGGAGGTAAGTACCGTAATTATTTTTCTCTTTATAGAGCAAGTTGGGACATAGAGAGATAAGATAATTTCCCTAAGATTACAAAGCTAATAAAATTTCTGCAATTGGCACATAACTCAAGTTTTCCTTATTTCTTCTAGCATTTTTTTTCAACACCTTTATTTAGGAATCTGCTCTGAGATGAGAGGGTTTTACAGAAAAAGAGGGAGAGGTTCTCTGACCTCAATGAGTCACAAACATGGTCAAGAAGTGTTAACAAGAATTTGCTATAAAATGCAAACTATCTTTTCTTCCTTCCTTCGCTCTAGGATTACTTCCAAACTAGCTACATTCCTTTATTACTCTAGAATAATTAAGGTGTTACTATTGCCACTTTTTAATTCACTTAATATTTTTTTCCAATTGCAAATAAATAGTTTTCAACATTCATTTTTATAAGATTTTGAGTGCCAAGTTTTTTCCACTCCCTTCATCCCTCCCCTCCCATATCCCCAAGGATGGAAGTAATCTGATATAGCTTATACATGTACAATCATATTAAACATTTTCATTTTAGTCAAGTTGTGAAGGAAGAATCAAAACAAAAGTGGAAAAACCATGGAAAAGAAAAAAAAGGGAAGATAGCATGCTTCTATTAGCATTCAGACTCCATAGAGCTTTCCCTGGAGCAAGTAGTATTTTCTCTTATAAGTCTTGAGATCATTGAGACTTGGATCATTCTATTGCTGAGAAGAGTTATGTCTATCATAATTGACCATCACACCATTGCTGTTACCTTGTACAATGTTCTCCTTATGTCACTCAGCATCACTTCATGTAAATATTTCCAGGTTTTCCTTAAATCTGAATGCTTATCATTTCTTATAGCACAATACCTTTCCATTACATTCATATAAAACATCTTGCTCAACCATTCCTTAACTGATAGACATTCCCTCAATTTCCAGCTCTTTGCCACCATAAAAAGATGATATAAATATTTTTATACATGTGGGTTCTTTTAATTTTTTATAATCTCTTTGGGACCTAGTAATGATAATGCTGGAACACAGTCTTATAACCCTTTTTTGTATAATTCCAAATTGTTCTCCAGAATGGTTGGATCAGTTCATAATCCAACAACAATGCATTGGTTTACTTATTTTCCCATTTCTTCTCCAACATTTAACTTCTTCCTTTTCTGTCATATTAGCCAATCTGATAGGAGTGGTATCACAAAGTTGTTCTAATTTGCATTTCTCTAATCAATAATGATTTACAGCATTTTTTCATATGCCTATAGACAGCTTTAACTTCATTTGAAATTTGCCTACTAATATCCTTTGGCTATCAGATGGGGAATGACTTGTATTCTTATAAGTTTGACTCAGTTGTCTAAATATTTTAGAAATTAGGACTTTATCTGAAACAGTGCTATAAAAACTGTTTATTCATTTTGTATTTCATAATGCTTGCTATCTATTGTTGTCATAAATTCTTCTCTTCTCCATAAATCTGACGGTTAAGCCATGCTTTGTTCACCTAATGTGCTTATAGTATCAATTTTCATGACGTAATCATATACCCATTTTCCCTTGATATTTGATGTGAGATATTGATCTATGCCTAGTTTCTGCTATACTTTATCAGTTTTATCAGCATTTTTCCTCATATAGTGAATTTTCGGGTTTACCAAAAAGTAGATTACTATAATAATTTACTGTGTGTACCTAATCAATTATACTGATCTACCATTCCATTTCTTAGATAGTAGCAAGTAGTTTTGATGATTGCTGCATTTAATATAATTTTAGATGTTTCAGCTAGGTCACATTCCTGTGCAACTTTTCCTCTTAGTTTCCTTGATATTTTTGATCTTTTATTCTTCCAGATGAATTTTGTCTTCTCTTTAAGATATTTTGATAGTTTGATTATTATGACACTAAATAAGTAAATTAAGTAGAATTATCATTTTTAATATATTAATTTGGCCTACCCATGAGAATTTATATTTTCCCACTTGTTTAGATCTAACTTTATTTGTCTGAAAAGTGTTTTTAATTGTATTCATATAGTTCCTACTTGGCAAATGCACAACTCCCAAATATTTCAAATTGTCCACAGTTAGTTATTTTAAATGGAATTTCTCTTTCTATCTCTTGCTGTTGGGCTTTCTTAGAATATATAAATGCTGATGACTTATGTGGGTTTATTTTATATTCTGAAAATTTGCTAAAATTGTGAATTATTTTTAGTATTTTAGTTGAATCTATAAGTATACATCATATCATCTACAAACAATGATAGTTTTATTTCTTCCTTATTCTTATTCATTCAATACATTTCTTCTTTAATTATTAAAGCTAAAATCTCAAGTACAATATTGAATAATGGTTGTGATAATGGGCATCCTTGTTTCACTCCTGATTTTTGATGAGAAAGCTTCTAGCTTATCCCATGTTGTCATTTACTTTTAAAACTTTTAGAGGTTAATTCTTATTTTTTCTTAAGACTAATTCTAAGGATCACTATCCTATATATTAAGATATTTTAGAAGGAAGTGAGTTACTGGAATTACCCAGAGTCTCAGGTGCCCTCACTGCAGTCTTAAAACTCCTTGATGATTAATCTCTAAACTTCCAAAATCTACCAAAATGTTTTTAGCAATTCTACAAACTTTCATTATATGACTTCAGGTTTTTTTTGCAAGGCAATGGGGTTAAGTGGATTGTCCAAGGCCACACAGCTAGGTAATTATTAAGTGTCTGAGGCCAGATTTGAACTCAGGTACTCCTGACTCCAGGGCTGGTGCTTTATCCACTGTGCCACCTAGCCGCCACGATTATCTGACTTTAAATCTGTGATTCCAACATTTCCAAAGCTGATAGTTAAGTGTTTTGACACTTGCCCACAGAGCTGAGGTCCGTGGCGACTTTTCTCCCCCTCTGCCCTTCTATCCTATTGTCACTGCAATACATGCCTGCCTCTCAGGGAGAGAGGAAAAGCCTCAAGATATTTTACAGGCAGCTTTAGTTGTAGAAAAGGCCAGAGCAGAGAGCCCGTGCCACCTCACTGAGGTCTGCAATGAGGGCACTCAAACTGATGAGAAATACACTTGGCCCCCTCCTCCTAAGCCCTCCCCGGATCCTCCACCAGAAACCCCCCCCCCCCCCAAAAGCCTCCTCGTCTCTACCCTGAGTTGCCTCGGGGAGATGACTGGATCCAACTCCCCAACACTCTCCCCCAGAGCCACCCTGGACACGCAGTAAAATACCTGACAAGCACATTGATGATAACCCCTGGGGCCTGAAACATCCAGATGCTTCCCCTGCCCCCTCAGCACCTACTAATGACTTCATGGAAGCCTGCCAGATGAGAGATTCCTGCTGGGGTGCATTTTCCCCCAAGCCAGAACCTTTCACTCAGGCTTTCCCAGTTAACGCTAACCCTAAGCCACAAAGACCCTTAAAGTGGTATTCCACAGATGCTAAGGTCCTGGAAAGGATGAGGAAGGTTGCCAGGGAGGAAGGCCTTAATAGCCCCTACTTGCAAAGCATGTTAGACACTTGGAGTATTGATCTTAATTGCCCAGGGGACTATAAACAACTCATGTGGACCCTTTTAACCCCTGAGGACTTTCTCATGTGGAAGGCAGCCTTTTATGATGAATGTGAACAACAGCCTGAGCGCAATAGTCGCACTGGTGTCCAGCTAACCTTTAACATGCTGGCAGGGGAAGGGACCTTTAGTACTATGAACATCCAGTCCCAGGGCCCCCCAGAGTACTTTGATCAGGTCAGGCTCTGTGCACTACGGGCTTGGCGTCACACACCACGATCAGGCCCCTCTAAAGAGCCCTTGCGCAAACTCATCCAAGGACTGAGAGAGCCCTTTTCTGATTTTGTTGCTCGGGTCCAAGAGGCTGTTGAATTTAAAGTCACTCACAAAGGAGCAGCCAATGCCCTCACTAAAGAACTCATTAAGGAAGGCTGCTCCCAGGAATGCCTGAGGCTGATCAATCTTTCTAAATCCACTCACACAGAAGATTGGGTTTTAGCCTGCCGGGATGTGGGGTCTATGACCCATCAAGCCTCCGCCCTAGCCCGAGCCCTAGAGACCTTGCAGATACAAGTTCAGAGTGCACAGACAGGGAACCAAGACAGGAAATGTTATGCATGTGGGGGAACGGGCCACCTAGCACGAGAATGTGCTAATCGGCAGCGCCAATTCCCTGGTGCTGCCCCCAGCCATGGGCCCCAGCCCTCACAGGCAAGGAAGCCAAGGACACCCTGCCCCAAATGTAAGAAAGGCTTTCATTGGGCTAAAGACTGTCGTTTGGATCTCGCTCTCCCTCCTCCTTCCCCCTCGGGAAACGGGATGTGGGGCAACCCTCAGCCCCGCGCCTAAGAGGGAACAACATCCTCTGGACAGCACCCATTCAACTTGGGCAGCCCAGGATGTCCCTAAAATTGTCCAGGTCAGTCTGGACTGGGGTCATTGACACAGGAGCTGACACCACTGTTATCCCTGCTGATCAGGCCCCCAGTGAATGTCCCACTGAAAAAGGACCCACCATCATGGGGGTCTGTGGGGAAACATCCACTCAGATGCTATCCAGAGACCTCCGATGGGAGGACTGGGAAGGTCATTCAGGATCCATCCGACCCCTCCTGGTACTGGGTGCTCCCCATGTCCTTTGGGGAAGGGACCTCCAGAAACAGATGGGTCTTCACATATCCACTGATGTCTCTACCGATCACCCCCAATTCTAGAGGCCACTGCTCCGCCCCTGCCATCCTTCCCTCCTTGACCCCCACCTACCCCAATGCAATGGAAGGATGAGACCCCCTTATGGACGGATCAGTGGCCTTTACCTACTATTAAATTGACTGCTCTCTGCTCCCTTGTCTCGGAGCAGCTTTCCTTGGGACACATTGTTCATTCCACCAGTCCCTGGAACTCCCCGATTTTTGTTATACCAAAAAAGGCACCAGGAGAATACCGTCTCTTACATGACCTCCGGGGACCCAACAGCCGGCTGGTCCCCATGGGCCCATTACAGCCAGGTCTCCCTCACCCATCGGCTATACCCAAAAACCAACCTATTTTTGTCATAGACATTAAAGACTGCTTTTACAGCATTCCCCTGCATCCTCAGGATGCTCTCTGCTTTGCTTTTTCCATTCCTGCTACAAACTATGAATCTCCAAATGACCGCTTTCATTGGGTGGTTCTGCCTCAGAGCAAGGCAAATAGCCCCACCCTTTGTCAGACTTACGTTGCCACAGCCCTCAAACCCATCCGTACCTACCCACATCTAACCTGCATCCACTACATGGACAATATATTATTGTCCCACCCCTCTCAGGCCACCCTTAAGACAATAGAGGCCTGGGTTATAGAGAGCCTTTCTAATTTTGGCCTGCAAATAGCTCCCGATAAGATTCAGAGGCACCCCCCATTTACCTACCTGGGCTTTAAGGTGCATTCTTCCTCGGCCCTCTTAGGCCGGCCAGTCATCACCATTCCAAAGACTCTCACTCTTACTTCCCTCCAGGAGATTTGTGGGAACATTAACTGGCTTCGCCCCTCCCTGCCTGTCTCCACTAAAGATTTGCAGCCTCTCTTCAACTGCCTTAGAGGCTCCCCTGATCCCTCTAGCCCCCGTGTGCTGACCAGAGAGGCCGTGGCAGCCAATGACAAAGTTAACTCGGCTTTACGCCTAGCTACCATCTCCCAAAGGGACCCTCACAAACCCTTCTCCCTGATTGTCTTTGCACACGTTGCCCTCCTCTGGCAGAGTGCACCCCTGCTTTGGATACACCTATCACGGTCCTCTCTTCCCCGTATAGCCTCACTGGTGTTGGCCTTGGCTCATCTCACCCTAAAGGGTCGGAAGGCTGCCAAAGTTCATTTTGGAACCGACCCTGATGAACTTGTCCTCCCCATACCCCTTCACCATATCCCTCACTGCTATTCTGACTCCCCTGACCTCGCCTTGGCACTCCTGGGCTTTGCGGGGTCTGTTGGTAACCATGACCCGCCCTCCCCTCTCCTCAAGGGGATTTCAGCACTCCCTGTCAGCACACTCCCCTTCTCATTTCCCTCCCCTCGACCCATTCCACAGGCTTATGCAGCCTTTACAGATGCAAACAGAAAGCACCTGGGCTATGTTATCTACAAAAATGGCTGTTTTGTTCACTCATGAGAGCCCTCACACCCAGTCTGTGCAATGGGGAGAACTGCAAGCCCTGGCCTTGGTCCTTGCCCACTTCCCCTCCGATCCCATCCACATTTTCAGTGACAGCGCTTACGCTGTGTGCAGACGCTTTCTAGCCTCCCCTTTGCATCCCTGCCCCCCAGAAGAGGCCGACCTCATCTCCGCTCTGATGCATTCCTGCCAGTCACTTCTACACAGCAGAGCAGCACCCTGGTTCCTCTCCCACATCCGTTCACATACTGGGCTGCCAGGCCCCTTGTCTGCAGGCAACAGTCTCGTGGACAATCTTATCTTGTTAACTACCCCCTCTGACCCCCTGCAACAGGCAAAGGAGCTCCACCACAGGTTTCATTTGTCCCCAGCATCCCTTCACCGTCTTTACCCTGATCTAACCATTGAGGCATGCAAACACCTCTCTCGACAGTGCAGTAAGTGTGCACCCTTTTTACCCCTCAGCCCACTCACTAGGACAGGAGTCAACCCTGGCAGTCTCTGACCCAACTCTTTGTGGCAGGCTGATGTCACTCATTTTGCACCTTTTGGCCGGCACAAATACATATTTACTTGTATTGACACTTTTTCTCACTTTCTTTTTGCTGAAGTCATGACTTCTGAAACTTCCAGAGCAGTTGTCACTGCTTTGATATCCGCCTTCTACACCCTAGGGGTCCCTCACACTATAAAAACAGATAATGGCCCCTGCTTTACCTCTTCCTCCTTTGCCACATTTTGTTCCCAGTGGAGAATTAAACATGTCACGGGAATCCCTCACAACCCACAAGGCCAGGCAATTGTTGAATGGACTCACGGCACGCACTCTCCTAAAACAAAAAGACAGTGATGCCCACAACTGGCATGGCCCAAAAATTGCCCTGCACAGAGCCCTCTTTACTATGAACTTCCTGACTTTTGATTGTGAAGGGTTTCCCCCCGCCTTTAAACACTGGGGGGCCCTTTTCCCGGCCACACCTCTGCCCATGGTTCACTGGAAGGATCCTATTTCTAACAAATGGAGGGGACCTAACCCTATCCTAACACAAGGGAGAGGGTTTGCTTGTGTTTTTCCCATAGATTGCACTGCCCCACTGTGGATTCCTGACCATTTGATCCGACCTGCCTCTCGAGATTACACCCCACGTCGCAGCCCTCACCAAAGAGATGCAGAGAATGTCGCTGAACAACAGTAGACGAGACCCAAGACGCAGAGGGAGGGGGAGGAGGCAATTTCCCCAACCTCCCACAGTGCTCCAGCACCAGCTCCTCACCTTGGCAAAAAGAGCAATGAACTTTAAACCCAGAGGACACTTGTCTCTTCACCAGCTCCTCATTACTATGCTGTTCCTGCTGAATACCCCCAAAGTATGGGCCACCCCACGATGGGCACTTATCCCTCCCCCCCAATTCTTTTACCCATAGGTTATGATGCATCTCTCTTCCCTGCACTCTTTGCCAGTAGTGGAACTGTGGGTCTCCCCACACTCTCACCAGAAGAACAAGCAGCTACACCGTTTCCCGGGACTCTTAACGTTTCCAATTCTGTTGGTTTCACCTTTAACTGGTCCTTTGCACACCCATACTGGGTCCCGCTATCCCGCTCATTTCAAGGGGACATTTTTGCTTTTGACTCTTCTGACATAAAATTCCCAGCTGGAAGTCTATGGAGATACAATGGTACTGGTGTGTGCTGGCCCAAGGATTTTAGAACACTGTATACTAGACCACCCCAAATTCCACACTCCCCTCCCTGCCCTCTTCTCCCTAACGTTGGACATTTCCCCCGGTTCTGGTCTCCACAGATCCCTTGGGCCCCATGCAGAGGCCCCTATGCATTCCGTATTGGTTCCCGGCTCAGTATCTATTCTGCTTTAGATGAGATTGGAGTACCCCCATTGAGATATAGACCCCCACCATATACAAAATACACCACCCTGTCTCAGGGCCCTCTGTGCGGCCCTTCACCCTGCACAGACATTAGACCTCTATTTTTCATGAGAGGGCTTGTCTGGTATAATGGAACTTGGGAAAAAATGGACCCTAGGCGGTCCAAGCTAGCACTGGTTGAGCCTACAATACAGCCAGAAAAATCAGTATTTTTACACAGTCAGGCCTGTCTCACACCCCCATTTTTCTGGGTAGCTACCAATCTGACCCCTGACCACTCTGATATCCTGAACTGCTCCAGTAATAATTCTTGCTATCTTACCTCCTGCACACTGCCTGATGCTGACACACATGTCCTGGTCCATACACCCAGGTATCTATGGATACCTGTGACCACTGATGGGTGGACTCAACAAGTTACAATCTATCACAGGGAATTCCGAGCCATTGGCCTACTTACCCTGCTCATAGCATCCCTTATTACATTTATAGCTTCTGCAGCCACCTCTATAGCCACCACCCTTGCCACCACCCCACAGCCGGAGGATATAGAGCACATGGCCAGACAAATGACTGGAATCTTTCACCAGCAAAATGAGGTTAATAATCTCCTGAGAGGAGCTATCCTTAACCTAAACCAACAGCTAGCCCTCACTAATGAATGAATCTCTTTTGTAGAACAGAAAATTAGGACCATGTGTGATGCAAGATATACCTCCTTTTGTGTGACACCGTTCCTTGTAAAAAACCTTTCCCATGCTCAAACTCTCCTCAATAGGCAGCTTTCCTCCCAGTGGGACTCCCACTTGCAATCCCTGCTTGCCAACATGACATATAAGGTCCTAGATCTCAATGACATGGTCATCCGATCACGACTAGATAGTGATTCCATAGACATGCTCTTCTATGATGTTTTTAGCTGGACTTCCCTAACCAAAATTGTTCTTGGGGTTCTTATTCTTATTTGTCTATTACTCCTCCTCTGTTCTTTGATTAACCGGCGCAGAGCTGCAAAAGCCCTCATCAGCTCTGTCATGACTATCCAGGCCCTCCAGGTCCTAAATGAAAAACAGGGGGGAGATGTGGGTACACAGGCTATTCTAACAGCCATGACACAAATCATCTCCAGGTAAAGCGCCACCTGGACAGTCTCAGGAGCTGGCTTGCCGCCCTGAGAGATAAGGTGAGCTGGAGTCCTTGGGAGCCAGAGTCCTTGGGAGCTGGACATTCTGCCCCAGTGTCCAAGGGCACTAGACACAGCTGTACCTTATCATCTCCTCCCCAACGTACCCTCCTATCCTGTAATGCAAGAAGCTGTACCTACACGTCGCTTGCACCCCCCCCCCTAACAATTACCTCATTATTCTTTGTTCTACCCCGGAAGACCTAACAGTATATATGTAATAGCTAAGCAATAATAAAATTGAGCTGGAGGCATAAGGCAGTAGTGGCTTGACTCCTTATTCTCAGCTCCCCTCCTGGAGGGAGGTCTCCACTGTGGGCCCCAAGGAAGCAAGCCACAACACTGCACAAAGAAAAATATTCTTCTCATATCATCAACCCCCCCCCTTATGATTTTTCACCTCCTATTACAATGTAAACTTGATGAGAACAAGTACAGTCTTAACATTCATACATGACTACTGGGGTCCTGGGCATCTCTCTAGACCAACTCAGATGGCACTAATACAAATGGACCACTTTACACAATTAATGGGGTGAGATGCAGAATGAGAAAGGGAGAATTGAGGAACAGTAAAAAGACAATTGCTTTAAAGGAGATTAAGATAAAACAACTGGGGACTAAACACAGTGTTTATTAAGGAAAAGGAAAAAACCTTCATTCATAAAAAATTAAGAGAAAATGGTAAAATCTATAAATGCAAATCATAAATTTAAATGTGAATGGATTATACACACACCAATAAAATGAAAACATGACATATTGGATAGAGAGGGTAGGGAAGAGAATTTTCTCTACAAATATTATCTCATTTGATCCTCATAATAGATCTAGGAGGAAGGTGCTATCATCCCCACTTTACAATTGAGGAAATCAAACCAGGCAATGCTTATGTAACTGGTGCAGATTCACATAGTCTGTGGGAAGCAACAAAAGGGAACAAAATTTACTGGAAAATACAACTTCTATCCCCCCCATAACTCTAGGTCATTGTCTCTGTGAACTCCTTACTGATTAAATCCTGAACTCCATCAACATTAAAAATGGCTTCACAAGTAATCAATTTAGATAGGGCACTGAACATGTATGTCTATAAAAATTTGAAATGTGGATTGCATTGCTGTCTTGGTGTGACATTTCAAAAGGTCCAAGAGACAGTGTTTCTGGGTAATTTAATCATTTTATTAAAAGGTCAGTAAATCATTAATAAAAGAACAGTCATCTGATCATCTCTCTTAGACCAAAGACCATCATGGCAGCAGACTAGTTTCCATACCCTTCAAAAGAGTACAACAAATAGAAATCAAATCTAATTGCTTAATGATTGAAGGTGGGCAGCATTAAAATGAAGGACTGAAGCTGAATATCCCTGGGATAGGGAAAGTATTTGTATTCCAGAGTACTCATAGCTTTATTTAGACTATCAGTTAAAAGAATAGTTACACCTACCAAGCCTTCCACAAGGGTGGGAACTTGAACAAGATGAGAGTTAATGCAATCTCATTATCTGTAATGTACTTCTGAAGAAAAACCAAACTTTTCAAAATGAGGAGTTTGAAAGAAGTGGAGAGCCTCTGAATCTCTTTAAGAGAGTGCCTGTTAATAATCATTTCTATCACCTGGTCAGTGACTTTTATGTTCTAGACATTCTATAAGAAATTAAGAAAGTACCTATACAACCTCTGGTAGGTTTTGGTCTTGGAGAGATGGTGATATAAACTATCACTTTACCAAAGCAATGGGAATTTCCTAAAGGACTTGTTAATGTCAACAAACCAATGTGCAGATCCTTTATGTATCAGTGGAGTACCAATATTAATTGAAACCAATTAGACTTTACTGAGAGAACTAGCTGAAAACTGCAGATCACAAACTGGAAATCAATTACCTTGTTTTACCCATCCAAGTGGCTTGTGTGAAGGCATATAAGAGGATTAAGTGTAGAAGAGACAATGGTCACAAGAGCACACCTTGCTCTTCAACCATTTAAGTGAATGCTAAGACATTTTAACTTTAGGAATTCACAGGTATTGGAGAAATGGAAAGTGTCTGAGACAGAGACCATGCCAAGTCCAAGATGCCATGAAATGGCTGATACACTGAAGGTGGCCTTACCAGTCCCTGTGGTCTCAGGACTTGAGTGATTGAGGCCCAGACAACATTAGTGCTGACTGGAGAGCAGCAAATCCGGGGGGAGGAGAAGCAGTTAATCCCCTGATCACAGGGAGCTGAAGAAAATCTGTCTCTTTTTAAATAACTTGCTATCACTTTGCCTGAAGACAGCATCATATAGTGGTTACAGATATATACCTCTAATATATACCTGTTGTATGATCTAAAACATAACAATTAAACATTTGCTATCCTAAACAAATCTCTTAAGGCTAGCAGTTGCAAAGGTGTTGACTTGTACTGGTTAGAGGGCATTCACTCACCTAGAAATTCCTTTCATCAATGAAGTAACAGGCCTCTATTCCTATCATTTTCTACTAATTCACTCCACCTCCCAAATTAAAGCTCCTGCTAAAAAAGCTAAGTTTAATCAAGAAATATAAATCATATCTGAAATTTTGACAATGTCTGAAAATGCAAGTCTCATTCTAAATTCAGTCTCTTAGTTCACTAATAAGACATGGGAGGAAGGCTTCATTATCAAACTTCTAAAGTGACAATTTTCCTAATCTCTTTTCAGGTACAAGCATATATTTAAAACTTCTGCCCCATACATTTCATGGGCAATTTGAGTTAAGTATAAAGGTGAATTTTGACTGTGATTGTTGAACTACTAACTTTTAGAAGCTACCTTCCATATAGGACAGAACACATAATAAGCACTTAATACTTGTTCATTTTGTAGCCATTTTCTCTATATTTCACCCCCACATTTTTCACGTAAATCCAGTAGCTTATAGAAATAAACTCTACTTCCCATTCTTTGTCTTCCTCTTCCTTTTGTCTAAGGAATCAAAATCCTAGACTTGCTATATATCATTGGATTTCAAGAGAACTTGACATTGCTACAAAAATCTGTGTGTAGAATAATTATAGCTGTTTTGAAGCAACAATGGGTAATTGCATCCCAAGAATACTCTCACCAGAAGGGTGAATGGTATTTCCTATGCCATTTGTAATACTTGTTATTAGAATACTCCAGGCATAATTCACTATGTCCTACTAATTGCCCCTTTATCACCTTGTAAATTCAAGCTTCTCCCTTGCAACTATCATTTGACTGTTTTAGACCATTCCCTAATTTTTCCTTTTTCATCTTGATCAAATGGTAAGGTTATGTACAGCTATTACATCTACTTTTGTGTCAGTGGTCACGGTCCATCTGCTCCTTTATGGTCACTAATAATAATTGCTTTAGTTATGTCAGAAAAACAACAATCTTCAACATCTTATTGCCTGCTTCCTTGTTCCTGGAAGTCTTAGAGGATAGCTGGTTTCCTGGTCTCCTGTCCCTAAAGGCTGGAAACATGCACAATATCCAGGAAACCATCCTTTGCCCTCCACACCAAATGCATTTCCTTCCTTCTGTTGGCTTTCTGGCCATGCAGATTTAGGCTTTCATCTCTTGTGAGATATGGATGTTCAGACTGAGTCACTTCCAGGAACCATTCAGACACTGAGATGGTTGATATCAAAGGATCAGTCCTGTAATGGCTTGCCACATTGTCTTGCACAGTATGTGGACTGGAGAGTAAAACACTGAGTTGACACTCTAAGAATTTCACTTTCTCTTTGACATTTCATGAGGTCTTTATCTGGGGGGCTCCTTTTGTTCTACACATTAAGCTCTAATAACTGTAGATCTGACACATGTACTTTTTAATTGTTACAAGGTAGCTGATCATGGAAATCAAATGCTTCATGATCTTGCGGATAAACTTTAGGGAAGTATTATGGGCCTTGATCTCTTTAAGTCTTTGGGAATGGAGTTATTGTTCAAGATGCCCTTTTTTGGTTGGATCCTACAGGAGCATCTAGAGCACCCCAGGAGTACCAATGTGATAAATACCAGTGGTACCAATGTCATAAATCCCCATTGCAATATTCCATTCACTTTTTTTTTAGGATTTTGCAAGGCAATGGGGTTAAGTGGCTTTCCCAAGGTCACACAGCTAGGTAACTATTAAGTGTCTGAGGCCGGGTTTGAACTCAGGTACTCCTGACTCCAGGGAAGTGCTCTATCCATTGCACCACCTAGCTGCCCCTTTCTTAATTGTAGGTTAGTAAGATTATTCTACTAATGTATACAAGAAGGAATGGAGAGAAAACATTCATGGTAAACAATGGAAGGACCTCAGCCTCTTCACCCACCCTCAAGGCATGAAATCAACTTGATGCATCATTCAAATTTTAACTTTCAGTTCTAAATTCTCATCCTTATTCCATCTATTACCTTGAACAATGGGAAGCCAAATAATAAGATACCATTTATAGACATAATCATGTAAAACACATTTCTACATTAGCCATTGCGGGGGGGGGGGGCAGAGGAAAAAATACAGGAAGCAAAAAATTTGCTTCAAAATCTGCATTCTGAATGAATCAGTTCATCATCTTTGGAGTTGTAGAGGTCCATTTATTGATCAGAGAGCCTATCACTATTGTTACAATATTGCTATTATCAATACATATTGTTGATTACCATTTGTGTAATACTCACCATTCTATTCTATTTCTCCTTTCTTTGCTTACCCTATCTAAGAGGCTGTTTTTGATACCCTTCTCTATCTACCCTTCTTATCAGCCCCTCCCTTGTTCTCTTAGCTCTGCCCCAGTGCACTTCTTTTTGGGGGCAAGATAAATTTTTATAGTAAATCTGTGCATATGTGTGTGTGTGTTTATTTCTTCCTTTTCTGAAATACTTCAGATGAGACTCAAGCATTGTCTGCTCCATCCACATTTTTCCCTATATTGTAAAAAATCATCCTCACACAATGTTTATGAGATAAATTTTCTCCATTCTCGTTTCCTTCACCTCCCAATGCATCTCTTTCTCAACCACCTACTTTTCTTGTAAAATTATCCCATTAAACTAACTTATACCCAAGCTCTCTAACTGTCCTATGGATGAAAAAGTTCAGAAGGGTTCTAAGGAGTATATGTAGGACTAAAAACAATTTAACCTTATTAATTCCCTTATGATTTCTCACTTATTTCTCACTTTTTATGCTTTTCTGAGTCTTGTGCTCAAGTGCTACTTAATTTTCAATAGTGGTTTTTTTTCCATCATGAATGCTTAAAAATTCTGTTTTATTAAATATTCATTTACCACCTCCCTCCCCTTAACATTATATTCAGTGTTCCTGGGAATGCCATTCTTGTTTGTAATACAAACTCCTTTGTACACTTTGCTATGTACACTATCAAACTCCAAGCACTCTGCTCCTATAGCTTATACAATACTTACTATGGCTCCATGGTAGTTAAATTAAATCTTTCTAGTTACTTGTACTATTTTTAATTTGACCTGGAAGGTCTGGATTTTTAGTAGTTATATTCCTAAGAGCTTTCATTTTGGGATCCAATTAATTAGGAAAAGTGCATTTTTCATTTACTATGTTGTCCTTTGATTCTATAATTTTGCTTTATGGTGTTGAAATATGACATATAGCCTCTTAATCATAATGTTTTTTAGGTAGTTCAATAATTCCTGTTATTTTTCCTTGGTCTATTTTCCAGGTCAGTTGTTTTCCTGGTACAATTTTTCACATTTATTTGGTTATTAGTTTTTGGACAATATTTTTTTTCTTGATGTCTCATTAAGTCATTAGCTTTAACTTGACCAATTATAATTTTTGGAAATTGAATTCTTCCACGAGATGTCTATACCTCTTCTACCATTCGGCTGATTCTCATTTCTAAGAAGCTTCCTGAGTTGCTAATTCTTCTGTCATGATTGCTTTTTTCTTTTCCTCAACTTAGTTCTATTTCTCTTTGATTTAAAATTTGCTTTATTAAAAAAATTCTTTTCAACTTCAATGAATTCTGTTTGGACTTATTTTCAATTGGCATTTTTTTTTTGAAGTTTTTGTTTTAGAGATTTATATATCATTGTCTTTCAGTGTGTCTACAGCTTTCCTGTGCACATAGAATATTTTATTGACAGGTTCTTTTTTGTAGTTTGATCATTTTTCTAGCCTGTTTAAAGTTTGGACTTCTTTTTAGTGTTGGGTTCTGATCAATCTCTGTGAGCAGCTCTCCTATTTGGTCTTCTGATTTTTATGTGCTACTGTTCTCTGGCAATAAGTCTAGGGACTTGCAAGTTTTTGTTGCTTTTAAGGTGGCATAATTTGGGTCACTGCCCTGAGGGGCTGCAAGCTTCATTGCTACTGTAACTGCTCTTCTCTGCCCTGGACCTGCATGTAACACATGGGTGTTGGAGCTGCCAAATGGTACCTGATCCTGCACTTATTGAACAGATGTCCCCTGGAATCTCTATTTGACCAAATGTTCAGTAATTCTTTGGGCATTAGAATGCTCAACATTGCTGGACTTACACCCTATGCACTACACTCTTAGTAAGTTCCCATCTCTGACTTCCTAAGTTATGATGGAAACGAGTCATTATGATTGTTTCTGCACTTTTTCACTCAGAATTGTTTACTGCTTTTAAAAAATCATTGTAGAGATAATGTGTTAAGAGAACAAAGCAAAAAAAAAATACTGGCTTCACTCCACCATCTTCCCTCTGACCTGTGTTTCAGTGTTAAATCCTTCCAATATTCACATCAAATGCATATCATTTCACTTCAATATGATTTCTCTAATACAGAGTAAAGACTGACAAATCTAAAGAAATTTCCACATTAATTGTTTCATAAGGGTTTTCTCCTGTAAGAACTCTCAGTACATTCTGTGGTCCCAACTAAAAATATTCTCATATTCATAATGTTTCTCAGCAGTATGAATTCTCAGATGTCAAATTAGTTCTGATTTCGGGTAGAAGGCCTTCTCAAAGACATTACATTCATAACTTTCCTTTCCAGTAAGGATTCTTTGTCATGTATTTTCTAAGTTGCAGTTGAAGGCATTCCCACACAGCTTACATTCATAAGGAATCTCCAGTAGCAATTCTTTGATGCACAGTGAGTCTTATTGTTGAAGGCCTTCTAACATTTATTACATTCTTAAATTCTGTCACATAAACTTTACTCTCTGATACAGAGTAACTTTTGAACTCATGAAGAAGGTCTTTTAACAAATACTGGATTGATGTTTTTTCTTCAGGGTGAATTCTGATACTGAGTAGCTATCTACACAATCTAAAATATTTCTCACACTCATTATATTCATGAGACTTCTCTACAGTATGAATTCTCTGATGTCCCATGAAATCTGAATTCCAAAAAAAGTCTTTCATACATTCAATACATACAAATGGTTATTCTTAATGATGAATTCTCTGATGCAAAGTTGTGACTTCAATCTGAGGCCTTCTCACAATTATTACATTCATAAGGCTTTCAGCATGTATTCTTTGATGTTGTTGACTAAGGTGCTGTTTCAGTCTAAAGGTCTTCCCACATTTATCACATTCACTAGGTTTCTCTCCAGAATGAATACTCTGATGTTGAGAATAAACTGTATCTTCAATCTGAGAGCCTTTCCACAATGATTACATTCATAAGGTTTCTCCCCAGTATGAATACTCTGGTGTCACATGAAATCTTTATTCCCAAAGAAGCCTTTCTCACATTCATTACATACAAATGGCTTTTCCCCATGATCAACTTTATGATGCTGAGTAAGCTGTGGCCTCAGTCTGAAGGTATCCCCAGAGTGTTCATATTCATAAGGCTTCTCTCCAGTATATATTCATTGATATTGAATAAATTGTTTTCCCAATCTGAAGGTTCTCCCACATTCATCACATTTATAAGGCTTCTCTCCAGTATGAATTCTTTGATGCTGAGTAAGCTATTTCTTCAGTCTGAAAGGCCTTCCATATTCCTTACATTTGTAAGGTTTTTCCTCCAGTGTGAATTCTTTTATGTTGAGATAGTTCAGCAACATGACAGAAGCCCTTCCCACATTCATTGCATTCATAAGGTTTCTCTCCAGTATGAATTCTCTTATGTTGAGTAAGTTGTACAGTAAGGCAGAAGGCTTTCCCACATTAGGGACATTTATAAGGTTTCTCTCCAGTATGAATTCTCTGATGTCACAGAAGGCTTTCCCACACTCCTTACATTCATAAGGCATTTCCCCAGTATGAATTTTCTTATGTGCCTTAAGTGATGTATTGTTACTTAAGATCTTCCCACATTCAACACATTCACAAGGCTTCTCTCCAGTATGAATTGCCGGATGTTGAGTAAGTTGTATCCTCTGCCTGAAGGCTTTCCTTCAATTTTTACATTCATAAGGTATTTCTCCAATATGAATTTTCTTAAGTGATGTATTGTTACTTAACATCTTCCCACATTCATTACATTCATAAGGTTTCTCTCAAGAATGAATTCTTTTTTTGTTGTTGTTTTTCTTTTTTTGCAAGGTAAATGGGGTTAAGTGGCTTGCCCAAGGCCACACAGCTAGGTAATTATTGAGAAATGCCTCAGAGAGGAAACAGCATACATATATAGACATCTGGAAGAAAAAGGAGAGAAGGGGGACAGGGGGAGAGAAGGGGGAATATGGATGATGGAGGAGAGGGTAGATCATAGGAGAGAATAGTCATATATAACACATTTTCTTTTTTACTTTTTGCAAGGTGGTGGGATTGAGTGGCCTATCCGGGACCACAGGGCTAGGTGGCTGCTAGGTCTCTTAGTGGGATCTGGGCTTGGGGTCTCTTGGCCCCAGAGCCAGTGGTCTGTCCAATATGCCACTTTGCTGCCCCACAGCACATTTCTGAAGAGGGATGGAGTGAAAAGGAGAAAAAATATAATAGATGGGAGTAGAGAGGAATGGATGTAAGGAATTAAAATCAGCAACAGCAATTATGGAAAAATATGGAAGTAACTTCTATGATGGACTTATGGTTAAGAATATGATCTAACCAAGACAGAGCTGAACGTATTGAAACACAGACAAAACACACTTTTTTCTCTTTCATTTACTGTATTTCTCATGAGGTTTTATA
This sequence comes from Macrotis lagotis, assembly GCF_037893015.1. Taxonomy (NCBI): domain Eukaryota; kingdom Metazoa; phylum Chordata; class Mammalia; order Peramelemorphia; family Peramelidae; genus Macrotis; species Macrotis lagotis. The sequence continues at coordinate 36,664,337 of NC_133658.1, forward strand.
TTTTTTGTGGGGGAGAAGGTAGGTTTACTCTTAAACAAGAATATTTTAGTAATGTGCAAATAAATTGAAGAAAATTTAAAAAACAAAAAATGTTAAACACAAAGGTATGTATACAATTTTTATTAAACTATTCGCTGTTGAGGGATGGTGGTGGGAAGGAGAGTGGTAGAAAAATGTATAACATAAATATGTAAGTGAATGAATGTTGAAAAACTTACATAACATCTAACTACAAAAATAAAAAATTAAATTTAAAAAAAGCCTCAGAACTGATTGAGCATCAGGGAAGCAGTTTACCAGTACCCATATTACTGAGGTAGAAGGGGAGGTCCTAAGACCCAATTAAAGGCATCAGCAAGGGCCTGGAACCAGCCCAAGAACATTGGAACACTGCAAAATTAAAGCCTAACTCACATAAAAGCACAGTCACAAACAAAAGATCAACAAATAAACGTAAAAAGAACCTGACTATAAAAAGTTATTATGTTGGGGGAAGCTAGGTGGTGCATTGGATAGAGTACCATCCCTGGAGTCAGGAGGACCCGAGTTCAAATCTGACCTCAGACACTTCATAATTACCAAATCTGACCTCAGACAATTCATAATTACCTAGCGATGTGGCCTTGGGCAAGCCACTTAACACCATTGCCTTGCAAAAAAAAAAAAATCTAAAAAAAAATTATGTTGGCATAAAGAATCTTGACACAAATTTTACAAAAGATAATGTGAAACTGGCAATGTATGAAGTCTCAAAGAAAACTGTAAATGGCCTTAAAACTCAAAAAGAAATACAAAAGTGTTTTTGGGGGTTTATTTTTGCAATGTAATGGGGTTAAGTGACTTGCCCATGGTCACACAGCTGGTTAATTATTAAGTGGTTGAAGATTTGAACTCATGTCCTCCTGACTCCAGGAGGTGTTCTATATACTGCACCACTTAGCTGCCTGTTTATAAGGTTTTTTTAATTTATTTTTATTAAAGATATTGAGTTTTACATTTTTCCCCCAATCTTGCTTCCCTCCCCCCTACTCCCCACAGAATGCACTCTGTCAGTCTTTACTTTGTTTCCATGTTGTACCTTGATCCAAATTGGGTGTGATGAGAGAGAAATCATATCCTTAAAGAGAAGTCTAAGAGGTAACAAGATCAGACAATAAGCTGGGTTTTTTTCTAAATTAAAGGGAATAGTCCTTGTATTTCGTTCAAACTCCACAGCTCCTTATCTGGATACAGATGGTACTCCCCTTTGCAGACAGCCAAAAATTGTTCCCAATTATTGCACTGATGGAATGAGCAAGTCCTTCAAGCTTGAACATCACTCCCATGTTGCTGTTAGGGTGTACAGTGTTTTTCTGGTTCTGCTCATCTCACTCAGCATCAGTTCATGCAAATCCCTCCAGGTTTCCCTGAAATCCCATCCCTCCAGGTTTCTAATAGAACAATAGTGTTCCATGACATACATATACCACAGTTTGCTAAGGCATTCCCCAACTGAAGGACATTTACTTGATTTCCAATTCTTTGCCACCACAAACAGGGCTGCTATAAATATTTTTGTACAAATAATGTTTTTACCCTTTTTCCTCATCTCTTCAGGGTATAGACCCAGTAGTTGTATTGCTGGGTCAAAGGGTATGTATATTTTTGTTGCCCTTTGGACATAGTTTCAAATAGCACTCCAGGAGGGTTGGATGAGTTCACAGCTCCACCAACAGTGTAATAGTGTCCCAGATTTCCCACATCCCTTCCAATAATGATCATTATCCTTCCTGGTCATACTGGCCAATCTGAGAAGTGTGAGATGGTAACTCAGGGAAGTTTTAATTTGCATTTCTCTAATAATTAATGATTTAGAGCATTTTTTCATATGGCTATGGATTACTTTGATATCCTCATCTGTAAATTGCCTTTGCACATCCTTTGACCATTTGTCAATTGGGGAATGGCTTTTTTGTATTAAAAATATGGCTGAGTTCTCTGTATATTTTAGAAATGAGTCCTTTGTCAGAATCATTAGTTGTAAAGATCATTTCCCAATTTGCTACATTTCTTTTGATCTTGGTTACATTGTTTTTATCTGCGTAAAAGCTTTTTAATTTAATGTAATCGAAATCATCTAATTGGCTTTTGGTGATGTTCTCCAACTCTTCCTTAGTCATAAACTGTTCCCCTTTCCATAGATCTGACAGGTAGACTAGTCCTTGATCTTCTAATTTGCTTATAGTATTGTTTTTTTATGTTTATGTCCTGTAACCATTTGGATCTTATCTTGGTAAAGGGTGTGAGGTGTTGGTCTAATCTAAGTTTCTTCCATACTAACTTCCAATTATCCCAGCAGTTTTTATCTAAGAGGGAGTTTTTATCCCAATGGCCAGACTCTTTGGGTTTATCAAACAGCAGATTACTATAATCCTCTCCTGCTTTTACACCTAGTCTATTCCACTGGTCCACCACTCTATTTCTTAGCCAATACCAAACAGTTTTGATGACTGATGCTTTATAATATAATTTTAGATCTGGTAGGGCTAAGCCACCTTCTTTTGCACTTTTTTTCATTAAGCTCCTGGCAATTCTTGACTTTTTATTTCTCCATATGAATTTACTTAAAATTTTTTCTAACTCCTTGAAGTAATTTTTTGAAATTTTGATTGGTAGGGCACTAAACAGATAGTTTAGTTTTGGTAGAATTGTCATTTTTATTATATTAGCTCTACCTATTCATGAGCAGTTGATATTTGCCCAGTTATTTAAATCTAATTTAATTTGTGTGAGAAGTGTTTTATAATTGTTTTCAAAAAGATTCTGAATCTGTCTTGGCAAATAGACTCCCAAACACTTTATATTGTCTGAGGTTACTGTGAATGGGATTTCTCTTTCTAAGCTCTTCCTGCTGTTTCTTGCTAGACATATATATATATCAAGGTTGAGGATTTATGACGGTTTACTTTATAACCTGCAAATTTGCTAAAATTGCTAATTGTTTCCAGTAGTTTTTTACATGGTTTCTTGGGATTCTCTAGGTAGACCATCATGTCATCTGCAAAGACTGAGAGTTTTGTCTCTTCCTTCCCAATTCTAATTCCTTTAATTTCTTTTTCTTCTCTAATTGCTGATGCTAACATCTCTAATACAATATTGAATAGTAGTGGTGATAATGGGCACCCTTCTTTCACCCCTGAACTTAATGGGAATGCTTCTAGCCTCTCCCCATTGAATATAATGCTTGTTGATGGTTTCAGATAGATACTTCTAATTATTTTAAGGAACAGTCCATTTATTCCTACACTCTCTAGTGTTTTTAATAGGAATGGATGCTGTATTTTGTCAAAAGATTTTTCAGCATCTATTAATATATGATTTCTGATAGGTTTGTTGTTGATATAATTGAGTACACTAACAGTTTTCATAATATCGAACCAACCCTGCATTCCTGGAATAAATCCTACTTGATCATAATTATCCTAGTGATGACCTGTTGTAATCGTTTTGCTAAGACTTTATTTAGGATTTTTGCATCTATATTCATCAGGGAGATAGGTCTATAATTTTCTTTCTCTGTTTTAACTCTTCCTGGTTTAGGTAACAGTACCATATTGGTTTCATAGAAAGAGTTAGGCAGAGTTCCATCTTTCCCTATTTTTCCAAAGAGTTTATATAGGATTGTAACCAATTGTTCCTTAAATGTTTGGTAGAATTCACTTGTGAATTCATCAGGCCCTGGAGATTTTTTTTAGGGAGTGAAGTAATGGCTTGTTGAATTGCTTTTTCTGAGATAGGGTTGTTTGGGTATTTAATCTCTTCTTCATTTAACCTGGGCAACTTACATTTTTGTAAATATTCATCCATTTCACTTAGATTATCAAATTTATTGGCATAAAGTTGGGCAAAATAATTTCGAATTATTACTTTAATTTCCTCCTCATTGGTGGTGAGTTCACCTTTTTCATTTATGATACTAGCTATTTGGTTTTCTCCTTTTTTTTAATCAAAGTGACCAGAGGTTTATCAATTTTATTGATAATACCAACTTTTGGTTTTATTTATTAATTCAATAGTTTTTTGCTTTCAATTTTATTAATTTCTCCTTTAATTTTTAGAATTTCTAATTTGGTGGTTAATTGGGGATTTTTGATTTGTTCTTTCTCTAATTTTTTTAGTTGCATGTTTAGTTCATTGATTTCCTCTTTCTCCAATTTATTCATATAAGCATTTAGAGCTATAATGTATCCACTGAGAGTTGCTTTGAATGAATCCCATAGGTTTTGGTATGTTGTTTCATTATTATCATTATCTAGGATAAAATGGTTAATTCTTTCTATAATTTGCTTTTTTGGTCCACTCATTTTTTAAAATGAGGTTATTCAGTTTCCAATTTGTTCTGCATCTATATCTCCTTGGCCCAGTATTGCATATGACTTTTATTGTATTGTGATCTGAGAAAGATGTATTCACTATTTCTGCCTTTCTGCAGTTGATCATTAGGTTTTTATGTCCTAGTACATGGTCAATTTTTGTATAAGTTCTATGGACTGCAGAGAAAAAGGTATATTCCTTTCTATCCCCATTCAGTTTCCTCCGTATGTCCACCATATCTAATTTTTTCTAACAATCTATTTACCTCCCTAATTTCTTTCTTGTTTTATGATTGGATTTATCTAGATCTGATAGCGGGAGGTTGAGGTCTCTCACTAGTAGAGTTTTGCTGTCTATGTCTTCCTGTAATTATTTCAGCTTCTCCTCTAAGAATTTGGGTGGTGACCCACTGGGTGCATATATATTCAATATTGAAATGACTTTATTGCCTATGGTACCTTTTAGGAGGATAAAGTTTCCTTCCTTATCTCTTTTAACACTATCTATTTTTGCTGCTGCTTTGTCTGAGATAAGGATTGCTATCCCTGCTTTTTTTTACTTCAGCTGAAGCAAAATATATTTTGCTCCAACCTTTTACCTTTACTCTATATGTATCACTCTGCTTCAAATGAGTTTCTTGTAAGCAGCATATGGTAGGATTCTGGTTTTTAATCCACTCTGCTATTTGCTTACGTTTTAAGGGAGAGTTCATCCCATTCACATTCAAGGTTATGATCACTAATTCTTTATTGCCCTCCATGCTATCTTCCCTCTGTATTTTCCCCCTTTATCCATATTCCCCACTATTTTGTTTCTGAATACCATCCCCTTCAGTGTGTTAGCCCTCCTATATCACACCCTCCCCTTTCTTTCCCCTTTCCCTTTTTCCCTTTTCCCTTCCCTTCCTTTTGTTATTTCCCCTTATTTCCCCCCACTCCCCTTCCCTTTCTCCGTCCCCCCTCCCCTTTCCCCCTTTTAATACTTGAGAGGTTAGATGTTTTATAAGTTAACTGAGTATGTGTAGGTTGACTTTTAAGCCAAGTCTGATGAGAAGAAGATTCAGGTGTTTCTCCTCTGCTCCCTTCTTCCCCACTATTACCATAGGGTTTTTTTGTACCTCTTAGTGTAATGAGATTTACCCCATTCAATCCCCTCCCTCCTCCCATCTCTTTCCTGTCCCCCTTTTTAGGGCAGTAGTGTTTTTTAAGACCATTCTATCTAAGTCATAGAATATTCTAAGTCTGTCCCTTTTAGTTCTGTATATTCTATCGAATAGAGTCAAAATTCCTGAAAGTTATTAGAATCTTTCTCCCAAGTGGGGTTAAAGCCAGTTACATCCCATTAGATAGTAGTCTCATGGATAGGTCATGAATGTCCATCATTTCTGGCTAGGTGTATTCTCTCTGTTAGAGTTACATTTCTCAAGGTTTATGAGAATCTTTTTTTTACCCCCATGCTGGGATATAGCCAGTTTCAACTTAGTGGATTGCATTTTTTTATGTGTCTCTTGAACCTCCTGTTTGATGCCCAAATTTTCTGTTTAGCTCTGATCTTTTCATCAGAAATTTTTGGAATTCTTCCATTTCGTTAAATGTCCATCTTTTTCCCTGGAAGAGAAGGCTCAGCTTTGCAGGAAAGTAGATTCTTGGCTGCATTCCAAGCTCCCGTGCTCTTCAAAATATCTCGTTCCAGGCCCTTCGATCCCTTAAAGTTGATGCAGCCAGGTCCTATGTGATCCTTGCTGTGGCTCCTTGATATTTAAATTGTTTCTTTCTGGCTGCTTGAAGGATTTTCTCTTTTATCTGATAGTTCTGCAGTTTGGCCACAACATTCCTTGGTGTTTTCATTTTAGGATCTTTTTCTGGTGGGGATCGATGTACTCTTTCAATAACTACTTTGCCCTCTGATTCCATGATATCATGGGAGTTTTCCATCACTAGATCCTGTAATATTAAGTCCAGGATTTTTTTCTCTTCAATGTTTTCAGGAAGTCCTATAATTTTCAGGTTGCCCCTCCTCGATCTATTCTCGAGGTCAGTGGTTTTGTTGATGAGGTATTTTACATTTTCTTCTATTTTTTTCTATGTTTTATTTTGTTTAACTGACTCTTGCTGTCTCATGGAGTCATTAGTTTCTGTAGACTCCATTCTTTTTTGGGGGGGGGAGTTTTCTTCAGTAACCTTTTGCAACTCCTTTTCTAATTGGTCAATTCTACTTTTGAAAGAGCTTTCCATTTGACCAATTGAGGTTTTGAGAGAATTAATTTCTTTTTGCATTTGCCCATTTGAAGATCTGAGAGATTTGTTTTCTTGTTGCAAGGTATTAATTTTACCCCCCAAATTTTCTAGTTGATTTTTAAACTCCTTATTTCTTCAAGGAAGTCTTTCTGTACTGAAGACCAGATTGTATTCTCCTCAGAGGTTCCAGGTCTCTCTCAGTTAGTGTCTTTCCCTTCCAAGAATTTTTCTATGGATCCACCTTTCTGCTGACCCTTCTTCATTTTGCTAAGACCTGAGTTTTGGAGGGGCTGGTTCACAGGGGCTTGGGATTGCTAAAGGCTTTACTCACTGAGTGCAGTTTCTCTGGCTGGCCAGGAGGTGCTGGTTTCTTTCTCTGGAGTGTCTGTGACCTTGGTTGAGGCCCTCTCCCTTTCCTTGAAGGGAGGAGTTGGAGGTATTGAATTCTTTTGCCTTCAATCAATGGTGGGCTTTACCCTGGCCTGAGGTCATTCCTCAGCTGGGCTGGTTCTTCTGCTCACACACCTGGGCCTGAGGCAGAAGTAGTTTGCATTTGTTTGTTAGGGGGGAAGTCTGAGTTGTAATGGGTCTCAGACCAGAGAAGCCCAGGGATGGTGTCCACAGCTCCCCTGCTCCAGAATTCTGACCCCATCCTTGTCCGGGATGTCCAGGGGGACAGCTCCAACACCAGCACCTCTGCTCCCCCACAGACTCATGCCCCCGTGGTCCAGCCCCACCTCTGATCCAGCAGGTCTGGCTCTCGGGCCCTCAGACTCCCGGTTCCTCAGACTCCTGGTTCCAATTCAGCTGCTAGTCTGGTTGATTGGGGCTAATCCTCCCTCTGGGCCCAGACTCACCGGCCCGAATTCAGCCACAGCTCCTGATGGAGACAAATCCCGAGGTAGATGTTCTTTCTCTTGGCTTTTCTTTCTGGGTTTTGTGGGTCAGATTTCTTTTAAGAGGTTTGTTTCATGTGATAGATGGGGAAGAGATCAGGAAACTTTAGAACTGTGCCTGTCTTCTCTCCGACATCTTGGCCAAAGTTTTTTTTTTTAAAAAAAGAAGAAAAATTGGGAAAAGGAATGAGAGTAAAACAAGACAATTATATAAATTAGTCAACAGGTTGGGAAAAGAAACACAAAAACATGGGAAAATATCCAAAACTTCACAGAGGAATTGGCCAAATGATAAAGGAGGTACAAAAGCACAGTGAAGAAAAGAATTCCTTAACAATTAGAATTAGTTTTTAGTGGGCAAAAAATTAGAAATTAAGGGGATGCCAAATAACTGGGAAATGACTGAACAAGTTATGGTATATGAATGTTATGGAGTACTATTGTTCTATAAGAAATCATAAGTGACTGGACTTTTAAAATAGCATGGGAAGACTTGCTCGAACTATTACTGAGTAAAAAGAACAGAATGAAGAGAACATTGTATACATTAACAACAATACTGTGAGATGATCAATTATGATGGAAATAGCTCCTCTCAGGAGTTCAGAAATCAGGGACAACCCTGAGAGACCTGCTATAAACAATGTCATCCATATCCATAGGGGGGAAAAAAAACTAGAGTCTGAAAACAGAGCAAACCATAATATGTTCACTTTTTTTAAAACTTCATTTATGTTTTTCCTTTCACCATTATAGTTTTTTCTTTCCCCTTAGTTCTAATTCCTCTTTGACTAATTCCTCCATGACTAAATAGCATGTCAAATAGAAATATATTTGTACAATTTTTATGTGACTGTTCACTGCCATGGGGAAAGGAGAGGGAAGGGAAGGTGGTAGAAAATGTGGAACTCATAAATATGTTAATGGATAAATGCTGAAAAACTACTATTTCATGAAATTGGAAAAATAAAATAAAGTTTCAATTTAAAAAAGGTTAGAATTGGGTAAATGAAAGCTACTGAATCCTTTAGACTTCAAGAAATAGTACAACAAAATCAAAAGAAGATAAAATTGTAAAATTTGTTATTGAAAAAACAATTGACCTGGAAAATAGGTCCAAGAGAAATAACTTGAGAATTATTGGATTATGTGAAAGCCATCATCAAAAAAAAAAGACCCTAGACATCATCTTTCAAGAAATTATCATGAAAAACTTTGTGGCCTTGGGCAAGCCACTTAACCCCATTGCCTTGCAAAAACTTTAAAAAAAGAAAAAGACAAAAGAAAAGAAAAACTACCCTAACATTCTAGAACCAGTGGGAAAATTGAAAGAATACCCTGACCACCACCTGAAAGCGGTCTGAAAAGGAAAATTCCCAAAAATATGATAACCAAATTCCAGTGTTTTCACATCATTTAGAAAATAGTGGGGCAGCTAGGTGGTGCAGTGGATAGAGCACTGGCCCCTGGATTCAGTAGTACCTGAGTTCAAATCTGGTCTCATATTTAATAATTACCTAGCTGTGCGGCCTTGGGCAAGACACCTAACCCCACTGCCTTGCAAAAACTAAAAAAAAAGAAAAGGAAAAGAAAAAAAAAGAAAATAATGCAAGCAACCAGAAACGAGTCAAATTACATGAAACCACTGCCAGGATTACATAGGTTGTAGTAACTTCTATACTGAAAAAGCAGAGGGCTTTGATATTTTTCAAAGCAATGGAATTAATATTAGAGCCAAGAGTCAACTATGCAGCAAAACCAAGTTCATTCAAGGGGAAAAATGGAAATTTAACAAAATAGAGGACTTTTAAGCATTTCTAATTAAAAAAATAGAAAAGTAAAGATCAATTACTAATGAATATTGATGCAATAATTTTTTAGATAAAATACTAGCAAGAACATTACAGCAATGTGTGTGTATGTATGTATGTATACACACACACACACACACACACACACACACACACACACACACATCACAAGGATCATAGACTCTGACCAGATGGGACCTTGTACCAAGAATTCAGGGTTGCTTCTCTATGAAGAAAACTCTTAGCATAAATGACCATATCAATTTTTCAAAAAAGCAACAGAAATCATGATTATCTCAATAGATAAAGAAAAAAGTTTTTTGTTCATCTTTTTTAAAAATATTTTTATTAGTTTTCCAATTATATACAATAGTAGTTTCTGCCTATCATTTTTTGTAAGGTTTTGAATTTTACAATTTTCCCCCCACCCTCCTTTCCCTCCCCTCCATCCCCCCCACAGTCTGATAATCTTTACTTTGTTTCCATGCTATACATTGATCAAAATTAAATGTGTTGAAAGAGAAATCATATCCTTGAGGAGAAAATAAAATATTAGAGATAGTAAAATTATGTTGTACATAAGACACTTTTTCCTTTAAAAGATTGAAGGTAATAGACTTTGGTCTTTGTTTAAACTCCACAGTTCTTTCTCTGGATACAGGTGGTATTCTCCATCTCAGGTACTCTAAAATTGTCCTTTATTATTGCACTGACGGAATGAGCAAGTCCATTAAGATTGATCATCACCCCCAGGTTGCTGTTAGGGTGTACAATGTTCTGGTTCAATTGATGGACATTCATTTGATTTCTTTCTAATTCTTTGATACCACAAACTGGGCTATTATGAATATTTTTGTATGAGTGATGTTTTTACCCTCAGAAAAAGGTTTTGACATATTACAGAACCCATTCCTAAAAAGAATAGGAATAAATGGAACTTACCACAAGGAAGTTAACTGTAATGGAGATAAGCCAAAAGTCTTCTCAATAAAATCAAGGTTGATTATTCAATATTATACTAAAAACACTAACTTTAGTAATGAGAAAAAAAAGAAATTGAAGAAATTAGAATAGGAAATGAGCAAACAAAACTATAACTCTTTGTAGATAATAAGATGACACATATACAAAATCCTGGAGAATCAACTAAAAACTATGTGAAATAATTAACAACTTTAGCAAAGTTGAAGGATATAAAATAAACTCACACAAATCCCACATTTCTTTTTTTCTTTTGTTAATTCTCGCAATTTAATTACAACCATATAATTTTTACTCTTGCATTTTCTTGATAGTTTCTTCCTTATATTTGCCCTTTTCTTTTCCTACTTGGCAAGATTTGGCTTTTCATTCAATGATCTTTTTGCCATCTTTGTCCAGTTTTAGCCTTGTGATAACCACCTTGCTGGGTGGTGCCTACATGGACAGTTGTACCATTAGCCTTCTCACACTGTACACGCTCAATGTAGAACACATATTTCTTTCTGTAAACTTGGACTACCCTGCCAATTTGCTGTCCTTTGTAGTGTACTCGAAGAACCTGGACTTCATCATCTTTTCACATGGGTATGGAGTGGACATTGTACTTCTGTCTCAGCTCCTTAGAAAGAGAAGACATAATTTTCCTCTGTATGTGGGAGGGAGCATTGAAATGCATCTTGTGGTTCTTGCTTCGGTCAGAGGTCACAAAAGGATTGAACTTCATTTTGACCTCAGAGACACTGAAGAAGAGAAAAGCTAAATCCCACATTTCTATAAAGAACAAAGTCCAGCAGCAAGAAAGAGAAATCCAATTTAAAATAACTGTAGACAATACAAAATACTTGGGAGTTAACCTGTCAAAACAAACCAAGGAAATCATCCCATCATGATCAACTCATAGCTGTGTCTTCTATCTATACTCCTTTTTACTACTTTAATAAGAAGAAAGTTCTTAGGAAGTATAAGGATCATATTCCCATAAGAAATATGAAGAGTTTAAGTTTATTGAATCCTTTATGTTTTCTCATCCATGTTTACTTGTTTGGGATTCCTTGAATCTTGGATTGGAAAGTCCATTTTATTCTATTCAAGTCTGGTCTTTTCCTCAGGTAAGTTTTAAAGTCGATAGGGGGCAGAGCCAAGATGACAGAGTAAAGGCAGATACTCTCTCAAGCTCTCCCCCAAACTACTCCAAATACCTTGAAATAATGACTCTAAGCAAATTCTAGAGTAGCAGAATCCACAAAAAAGTCAGAGTGAAACAATTTTCCAGTCCAAGAAAACTGGGAAGGGTCTGGGGCACTGGGGTTAGAGACAAGCACAGGGCAGCATAGGCCCCATTGTAGCAAAGTGACCCCAGCAATCCAGGAGCAAGAAGTGAGGTAAATGGATTCATGGCAGGAGTGGGGGTTTTCAGATCTCTCAGTCCACAGATTGCCAAGGAAAACTTGGAAGGTCAGCAAGAAAACTCTGCCACTTTGGGGTGAGAGTGGTGTCCAGTCCAATTCAGGCCTGAGCAGTACAGACTTGACCTCAGCAGAGCAGGAGCAAGCCTCAGGAACCACTTAATCAGCAGCAACAAGTGCTGTCAAAGGTCTCAGTCTATGGACAGTCAGGGGGTTAAAAGGAGATTACAGGGATCTCTTTACTGTCACTAAGGCAAAACTTTGTTGCTTTGCCCAAACTCAGATATAGGTCACAGTCTGGAGCTCTAAACTCAGGAAAAGGAGCAATAGATTTTACTGCTCTAGCAGAGTTGGGCCTCTCTTCACAGTTCCAGGGCAGAAAAACATGCTTGTGGTCACCTACACACCAGAGTACAGGCTAGGAGAGTGACACAAACCTCTCCATATATCATAAGACCTTAGAAGAATAGAAAACTTGCAGGTCCCTAGAAATATCTCTGAAAACAGCTGCAAAAACCTCATAAAACTTAGGACGCTATGCCCTCCACACTGGAAGCAGAGTCCCATCTTAACAAAGAGTTAAAATCAAGTCATAGGAAAATGAACAAGCAACAGAAAAAAAAATTCAACCATGGACAATTGTTATGATCATGAAGAAGATCAAGATAGATACACATTCAAAAGATTACAAAGTCAAACTCCTACATCCATAGCCTCCAAGAAAAATATGAATTGGTCTCAGGCCTTGGAAGAGCTCAAAAACAATTTTGAAAATCAAGTAAGGGAGGCAGAGGAAAAATTGGAATGAGAAATTAGAGTGATGCAAGAAAAGTATGAAAACCAAGTCAGCAACTTAGTTAAGGAGACACAAAATACTGAAGAAAATAACATCTTAAAACCAGACTCAATCAAATAGGAAAAGAGGTCCAGAGGAGAATAGCTTAAAAAGCAGACTTGATCAAATGGGAAAGGAGATACAAAAGCTCACTGAAAAAAATAATTCATTAAAAAAATAGAATGGAGCAGAGGTAAGCTGATGATTTTATGAGAAATCAAAAAACAACAACAATAAAATCAAACCAAAAGAATGAAAACTACATAAGAAAATGAAAATAGATTCAGGAGACATAATTTTAAAATTATTGGACTACTTGACAGCTAGGGCCAGAACAAGAAGCTAGATGTCATTTTGCAAGAAATTATCAAGGAAAATTGCCCTGATATTCTAGAAGCAAAGAGTAAAATAGAAATTGAAAGAATTTCTCAATCACCTCCTGAAGGAGATACCAAATTAAAAACTGCCAGGAATATTATAGGCAAATTTAAGAGCTCTCAGATCAAGGAGAAAATATTTCAACCAGTCACAAAGAAACAATTCAAATATCATGGAGTCACAGTCAGGATAATACAAGATTTAGCAGCTTCTGCACTGGGGGACTGTAGGGCTTGGAATGTGATATTCTGGAGGGCAAAGGAGCTTAGATTAAAACCAAGAATCAAGAATGCAGCAAAACTGAACATACTCTTTCAAGGAGAAAAAAATGGGCATTCAATGACATAGGGGACTTTCAAACTTTTCTATTTCTATATCCAATTGAGTATGTGCTATTCCCTCCTTGAGTCAATTCTAATGTAAATAAAGCTCACTCACTTTCCCTTCACCTCCCTCTCCCCTTCTTCCTCTTAACTATAAAAAAATTTTAGTCTCTTTTATGTGAAATAATTTACCCCATTCTACTTTCCCTTTCTTCCAGAATATTACTCTCTTGTGCCTTAATTTCATTTTTTTAAGATATCACCTCTTCATATTCACACCTGTGCTCTTTCTCTCTGTCCATATACTCATTCTGACTGTCCTACTAAATAGAAAGTTCTCCTGAGTTACCAGTATCATCTTCCCATGTAGGAATATAAACAGTTGAATATCATTAAATCCCTAACGATTTCCCTCTCCTTTTTATGCTTCTCCTGAGTCTTGTTTTTGAAGATCAAATTTTCTATTCATTTTTGGTTTTTTCATGAGGAAAAGTTTGAAAGTTCCCTTACTGAATGTCCATTCTCTCCCATTAGATGTTTTTCTAGTACATGTGCTTCGTTTATTTCATTTTCCTTCTCCTTTTTTTCATCTAAAAATGAAAATTCTGAACCCCACTTAAATCTTATGATTTCTTTCATAGCTTCCTCGATGACCCTTGAGGAAAGCAAGGATTCTAAAGAGACATTGCTTTCCTGCTCCCTTCTTAGGATGTAAGAATTTCATTATTATTTAGGCTCTTCTAATGGCTTAAATATATTTAACCTTCTAGCTTTTTCTTTTCTCTTATTTTGCATTTCAGAAATTTTTTAAGTCTTCTTTTCTTCATAATTGCCAGAGACGTTTTCCTTAAAGAATTATTGTTTTTTTCCAAGTAGGGTTGGATTCAGTTTTGTAGGGCTAAATTATTCTTGGCTATAAGTCTTAAAGCTTTGTATTCTGGAATATCATGTTCTATGATTTTTTTCCCTGTGTAGAAGCTGTACAAAATTGTATAATCTTCACAATGATTCCTCAATACTTTGAACTCTTCTATTCTGGCTGATTGTTGTATTTTTTCTTAGGTCTCAAATCTCTTGATTTTTGTTGATATTCCTTGTTGGTTTTCAATTTTTGACTTAATTTCAGAAGGACAAAGGTAGAATCTGTCTGTATTTGTTATTTGATTTCTGCTTCTAATATACCTGGGAAGTTTTATAATTTCTTACTATGTTATTCAGGTTTTTTTGGTTGGTTACCTCTTTTATCTCTCCTTGGCTTGTTTTCCCTTGATTTTTTAATTCTTTTGACTTTGTTCTACTCTGTCTTGTTAATTGAGTTCTACTTGCTACACTCTGTTGTTCAGAGAGACTACTACTTAGCAAGATTTTGTACTCTTTCTTCTAAGTTCTAGGGGCAGCTAGGTGGTGCAGTGAATACAACACTGACCCTGAAGTCAGGAAAACCTGAGTTCAAATTTGACCTCAGATACTTGATAGTCACCATCTGTGTGACCTTGGGTAATTCAATTAGCCCCAATGCCTCAAAAAACAAAACAAAACAAAAAATCAAATATTTGAAAGTACTTTATCTTCCCCCCCCCTTAAGAGCTTCAATTTGATTTCTTCCAAGCAGGTAGCCAACAAACATTTACTAAATACTTATCATATGGCAGGCACTGTGTTAAATCCTGGGGATAGGGCGGTTAGGTGGCGTAGTGGATAAAGCATCGGCCCTGGAGTCAGGAGTACATGGGTTCAAATCCGGTCTCAGACACTTAATAATTACCTAGCTGTGTGGCCTTGGGCAAGCCACTTAACCCCATTTGCCTTACAAAAACCTAAAAAAAAATCCTGGGGATATACATACAAGCAAAAATAAAGACAGTCTCTGCCCCAAGAAGTTTACAATCCCATTGAGGAAGATAACTTATAAAAGGAAGCTGAAAAAATTCTGAGTAGAAAGAAAGTGCTCCCCAGGAACATGTCAGGATTGATAAAATCAGATGCAGAATCTAGCAGGAAATAAATGTGACTGATCCAGAACCTTTACAAAATGGAATGCCCTATATCTTCCTGGTTTCTCTAAAACTGTCTCTAATAATTTAAAACACAATAATATTCCATTGCATTTATAATCATTTGTTCTGCTCATCCCCAAATGACGAGCTGATGAGCATATTTTTTCCCCTAGTACTTTGCTGTAACAGAAAAGACTGTTAGAAATATTTTTGTTCTGGTGAGTCCTTTTCCTCTCTTTGATTCTGATGTTTTTGGAAGTACAGGCTTAGTTGTTTTATGGCTAAGTCAAAGGATACACGCTGTTTAGTAATGGGGGGAGGCATGTTTCCACATTGCTCACTGAAATAGCTCTATTAATTCACAGTTCCACTAGCAGTACCCTAAAATGTTTGTTAATCTGGAACCCTTTCAATAGTTTTCCTTTTACAATCACCTTGTCACCTTGCCAGTCTGATGGGTTGCAAAATAGTCCAGGAAGAATTTTTAAATTCGCATTTCTCTTATTAATGATTAACAGTATTCTTCATGTTTCCTAATAGCTTGTTTTTCTTTTTCTTAGAACTTCTTGTTTTTACTGTTTAACTTACTTTGGGAGTGGCTTTTGGGTTTTTTTTTTTTTGCTTTCAAAATTCATAGCCTGGGGCAGCAAAGTGGCACAGAGTACAGAGCACCAGCCCTGAAGTCAGGAGGATCTGAATTCAAATCCAGAATCAGACACTTAATAATTGCCTAGCTGTATGACCTTGGGCAAGTCACTTAACCCCAATTCCTTAAATAAAATAAACTTTTTTTAAAAAATTAAAAATATTCATTGTCTTTAAATGCTACCTAAAAATGTTTTTTCAATAATAAATATTAAGTTTACTAATAGTTATAAAGAACTATAGTCTCTAGTGGATACTGAAACCCTAGCAAATGTCCATGAGCATTTCTGACTGATGTTCAAATAATAAAACAAGGTAATATTCCTGTCTCTTGAAAAAGTTTTAACACTATAAAGAATCACATGTTGAGGACTTATTTTGCTTCCAATAAGTAGTTATTTCTTGAAAAACCACTCATAGTAGTGTAGTGTGGTTCTCGAGGTGAGCTAGGGTATGAATACTGAAAGAATTTCATGAAGACTCAAAACTCAGAGTTAAAAGGGACAGTTAAGTTTTATTACGCAATGCCAACTTATTGTATGCAGGCTCTATCCTTAAAAGATAAGCAGCTGGGGGGGGGGGGGGGAAGCCACAGCTTGTATTAGGGACAGGACATGGTAAACATGGTAGAAATGGGACAGAGGTTGGCAGAGGCATAGTGCAAAGGATTCTGTCAGGATGTTCAAGGGTAACAAAATCAGTTTGGGTAACAGTTTGCTATCTCAATATACTTCGTGGGCTTTAGCTTCTACCTCCCTGCTCTTGTAGGATCTTCCGAGTGGTAGGACTAGGTGAAGCATCTAATTGGCAGGACACAGGATATACAGATGGTTGTTATGAATTCAAGGTTTGGTACAGGAAAGAGGACTATTCTCAGGAATGGAAGCAAAGGATGTTACAAAAACATAATTTCTCACCATTCACAAAGTCAGTACAAGATTTGACTATTTGTTCTCCACCAAGTATTTCCATGGCATCAGAATCTACATAAGCAGGTAGCAGTTAAAAGAAATCTATATAAGCAGAGAGTACACATAAAAGTCCATTATGTTGGTATAATCTTTAAAATAAAAAAAAAGATGAACAAGAAAAAGGAATGTGGGGCAGCTAGGTGGCACAGTGGATAGAGCACCAGCCCTGGAGCCAGGAGTACCTGAGTTCAAATCCGGCATCAGACACTTAATAATTACCTAGTTGTGTGACCTTGGGCAAGTCACTTAACCCCACTGACTAAAAAAAAAGAAAGAAAAAGGAATGTATTGGGAGAAGAGGAAAGGAAGTAGGAAAATAGGGGAAATTATCTCACATCATAAAAGAAAGAACTCTTAAAATGGAAAGGGAGCAGTAAATCTTAAAATATCACTCATATGGTTCAAAGAGGAAAGAATATCTAGTAACTTCATAGGGTACCCAATGAAAAGCAGTCAGAAAAGGGGATCAGTGAAATAGTTTAGGTTCACAAGACAATGGTAAATAACTATACTAATCTACTGTTTGATAAACCCAAAGGTTCCAACTTCTGGGACAGTAAGTCACAATCTGACAAAAACTGCTGGGAAAACTTTTTTTAAACTAGCATGGCAGAAAGTAGGCATAGACCACCATCACATGTCCTTTACAAAGATAAGGTCAAAATTAGACATAAAGGGTAATACAATAAGTCAATAAAAAGAGCAAGGAATCATTTACCTGTAAGATCTATGAAGAAAAGGAAAATTTATGACCAAAGAAGAGATAGAGAATAGTATAAAATGCAAAATAGATAACTATGATTGAATTGAAAAGTTTTTATATAAACAAAACCATACAAAAAAAGATTAGAAGGAAAGCAGAAAGCTGGAAAACAATTTTTATAGCCAATGTTTCTGATAAAGGCTTCATTTCTAAAATATATAGAGAACAGAATCAAATTTAGAATTTAACCACCATTTCCCTAATGATAAATGGTCAAAGACTATGAACAGGCAGTTTTCAGATGAAGAAATTAAATCTATCTATAGTCATTGAAAAAGTGCTCTAAGTCAGTATTGATTACAGAAATACAAATTAAAAGAATTCTCACAACTGTCACATTGCCTAATTTTATAGAAAAGGAAAATGAAAAATATGAAGGAGATGTGAGAAAATTGGGACAGTAAAAGCATTACTGGTGGAACTCTAAACTTATTCAACCCTCCTGGAGAGCAACATGGAACCTTGCCCAAAGTCCAATAAAAATATGGTGACCTTTGATTCAGCTACTATTACTATATCTATCCCAAAGAGATAACAAAAATGGGGAAAAGATCTACATGTACAAGAATGTTTTTATGGTGGTAGCCAAGAATTAGAAATTGAGGGGATGCCTACCAATTGAGGAATGGCTGAACAATTGTAGTATATAAATATAATGGAATATTATTGCTCTATAAAAAATGATGAGCAGGCAGATTTCAGAAAAACATGGAAAGACTAATGTGAAATGAAACTAAATGAAGTAAGCAAAACCAGGAGAACATTGGACACACTAATAGTAACATTGTGCAATGATCAACCATGACAGACAGTTCATATCAGCAATGCAACCATCAAAAATTTTTTAACAACACCTGATATAGAAAATGTCATCCACATCCAGAGAAAGAACTATGAAATCTGAACGCATAGAATCTGAATGTAACATACTATTTTCCCCCTTTTAAATCTTCTTTTGTTTTTTTCCTTCTCATGGTTTTCCCCTTTGTGTTTTGATTCTTCTTTCACAGCATAACTAATATGGAAATATATGTAACATGATTGTACATGTATAGTCTATATCAGATTACTAGCTATTCTGGGATAAGGAAAGGTAAAAGGGAGAAAACTTTACAAATATGAAAACTAAAAATCACCTTTCCATATAATTGAGAAAATGAATAAATGGCAGGGCTTGCAATGATCTTAGAGAAATCAAAAGTAAAAGTAAAACCAATTAGAAGAGATAATCAGGGAGACTACAAATTGCTAAAAGGTCCTAGAGACAACAAAGTAATACCAATATTAAATATATATGCATCAAAAGACATAGCATTAAAATTCTTAAAGGAAAAATTAAATGAGTTACAGGAGAAAATAGTAAAACTATGCTAGTGAGGCACCTCAAATTTTCCCTCTCAAAACTAGATAAATCTAATCAGAAAATCAAATCAGAAAGAAGCTAAGAAAATAGAATTTTAGAAAAGTTAGCCATGATACTTTCTGGAGAAAAATGAAAGGAAACAGGGGAAAAACTTTTTCTTTCAACTATACAATGGTACCTTCACAAAAACTAAAAATGTATTATTCATCATAAAACCTCACAGAGAAATAATAGAAAAGCAGGAAAATTAAGTGCATTCTTTTCAGATCATAATGCCATGAATATCACTTTCAATAATGGACCTTTGAAGCATCATTTAAAAACTAAATGTAAACTAAATAACCTAATCCTAAAGTATGTGGTGGTCAAAGAACAATCAATAATTTCATTAAAGAGAATGACAGTAATGAGACAACATACCAAAATTTGCGTTATGCTACCAAAGCAGTATTTTCAAGAAAACTTCTATTTTCAAACCCTTACATGAATAAAATAGGAAAAGTAGATCAATGAAATGGGAATGTAACTAATAAAACAGATAAGCTAAGTGAAATGGATGAATTTTTACAACAATGTAAAATTTCACAGATGAACAGAAGAGATTGAAGAATACTTAAGTAGCTATATATTAGAAAAGGAAATTAAACAAGTCATAAATTAACTCCCTAAGGAAAAAATCCCCAGGAATAGATAGATCTTCAGTTGAACTCTACCAAGTTAATATTGTTTGAATGATTTGAAAAAGAAAGATGTTAGGTAAAGAAGGAGTCCAACCAGGGCAGCTGGGTGGTACAGTAGATAGAGTGCAGGTCCTGGAGTCAGAAGAACCTGAGTTCAAATGTGGCCTCATTGCCTTACCCAAAACCCCAAAAAAACAAACAAAAAAAGAAGTCAAACCAAATACTTCTTTTGACTTTTTTTGGTATGAAACCAGGTAAAAATTAAAAAGAAAGCAACAATATCAATTTCCCTAATGAATATCAAGGTAAAATTTTAAACATATTAATAGGAAATTCCAATGATGAATGACAAAACTCAAACATTATATCTGAATGTATTTATATTAGGAATTCAGAATGTATTATTAGTAAAACTATGAGTATGTTGACCATTTTGTTAGTAACAAAACCAATTTTTATTATATATTACTGTATTATATGTATATTATATAAAGTATATTATATACATATATAAAAATTATAAATACATATCAATTGATGTAGAAAGCTTTTGAAAAATACAACACCCTTGACTACTAAAAAACTTAGAAAGCATAAGAATAAATGGAACTTTCCTTAATATGATATGGAGTAAATATCAAAAATAAAGAACAAGCATTACCTGACTTCCTAAAAATATCAGAGGTGAAGCAAGGATAGCCATTATCCAACTTTTTAAATATTGTTCCAGAAATGCTAGCTATAGTAATAAAACTAGAAAAAGAAAGGAATAATGTAACACAGAAACAAAATTATCACTTTACAATGATATGACAGTATACTTAAGAAAACCATAGAGAACCAACTAAAAAACAAGTAGAAACAATTAAGAAGTTTAGCAAAATTGTAGAATATAAAATAGACCCACATAAATCATTAGTACTTCTATGCATTACCAACAAATCCAGTGTCAAGAGATAGAACTGGAAATCTGATTTAAAGTAACTGCAGATGTAGAAGTCTCTCTGCCCTGACATACCTAGGAATCAGAATAACAGAAATAGGACACATTTTTCAAATAAATAAGGGCAGATATAATTGGAAAACTATTAATTCATCATGAGAAAGTGGACGAACAATTAAATTATTTATTCAGTAACACACCTATCAAATTACTAAAGAATTTTTTTTCTCTACACCTAGGAAAAATAGTAAAATTTATCAGAAACAGAAAAATGAATTAAGAAAACTGCACAAATGAAGTCTAGTAGCACCAAATTTCAAACAATATAAAAAAGCAGTAATCATCAAAACAATCTGGAGATGACAAAGAAATCTAATGGTTGATCAATGAAATAAATTGGCTATGGGAAATATGTAAAATTATGTATTTTGTTCATAATAATGTAGAGATTCAAAAACTCAAGGATGCAAGCTTTAGGGACATGAATCCATTATCTGATGAAAATTGCTGGGAAAACTATAAAGTAATCTAACAAAAACTAGCCATAGACCAACATCTCACAAGATAAACCAAGATAATGTCAAATTGTACATAATTTAATTATAAAGGATGCTATCATGAACAAAGTAAGAAGAATTTACCTGCCATAAATATGGATAAGGAAAGAACTTGTGACCAAACAAGAACCACAGATAACCATATTCAGCAAAAGGCATAATTCTGATTATCTGAAATTTAAGTCT
Organism: Macrotis lagotis; assembly: GCF_037893015.1. Taxonomy (NCBI): domain Eukaryota; kingdom Metazoa; phylum Chordata; class Mammalia; order Peramelemorphia; family Peramelidae; genus Macrotis; species Macrotis lagotis. Next base: position 36,685,662 of record NC_133658.1, read on the forward strand.
TTGCAAAAACAAAACCAATGCTGTCAAAACATAAAGGCGAACCAGAAAATGGAAAAAAAATATATAAGGAAATGAGCCAAATTTATGAAAGTCATTCCCCATGTGTGGGATAAAAATCCACTTAAAAAAATAAAGAGACTCCTCTGAACAAATAAGAAAGTTTATTTTTGGCTTTTCTCAAGAAACGGGCACACTCCAAGTTTCGCAAAGGTAGTGAAAATCAAGGAGCTGCCCCAAATTGACAGTCAAGCAAGATTATAAGGCCTAATGTGATCCCTTCCTCCTTCCTACTGTCCCTCTCTGTCAACTCATTGCTTAGTCTTCGGAGTTACATTCTACTTGTGAAAATGTACCCCAGCAACAAAGAAAAGAAAGGTTTTCATAAAATATTACCTCACCATCCAGATGGTGAAAATAACCTTCAGGATTAAAACTATCTTATTGAAGTAATAGTCTACTTATCATCAAGCAAGAGGAGTCTTATGAGCTTCATTGGAATGCAAGGTTGTTCTCATGGGAACAGTCTACAGTTCACCCACTTAAGATACTGTTATAAACTAGGCGACTAACTAAAAATGCAAGGTCTCTCTGGAAATATCCACTATTTCCCCCCCTCTAACAGAATTAGGAGGGTGCCTGGCTTGGAATGCAAGGTCTCTCTTCCCCTTTCTTCTAAGAATAGTCTAAGAGTAATTGTCTTTGTTTTAATGACTTTTAACCCTGAGAGGACTTCACTAAGAATATTAACTCTTAAGAGGGAATATCCCACTCATCCAGTTGAAAAAAAAGTTAAAGGATATGAACAAGCACTTTTCAAAAGAAAAAAATTAAAGCTACCTATGTCCAATGGAAAAAAAATGCTCTAAAACCCTAAAAAAGAGAAATACAAATTAGAACTTAGAGACTGAACTTTACACTTCTCAAATCAGTTAATATAAGACCAAGGGTCCAAGAAAACTTGGAAAAAAATTGTCTAAACTGAAGCAAAGTAAACTGAGAACAATCAAAAGAACATTCTGTATAGTAACAGCAGGATTACTCTGCCCATATAATGATCCAAGAAAATTTCATTATTCATGAAGAAAAATGAAGAGAACTGATGAACTCTGTCTGCTGATTAAAGCATGTTTCTTCACTTTATTTGATTTTTCTTAACTTTATTAACATAGAAATGTTTTGCATGACTTCATGTGCATAATGTGCACTGTACTGCAGGCATTCTTAATAGGTGGTAGAAAGGCAGGAGGGAAATACAAAGAATTTGGAACTCAACATTTTTAAATGTTCTGCAATAATCAAATTAAATGTAAAGTAATTTCTTCGTAAGTGTAGGGCAAAAGGGCGATGTATACTTTTTAGCTCTAACTTATGCTTCTCTGGTGCCCACAATTTCTAGGATTTCGCTATATGAACAAGGAATGTCTCACTTGATCCTGGAATACTAAGTATTCTGGAAAGAAGTAATGTTTGACTCACCCTTGCAGGCCTGGCTGTCAGGAAGGGGCCATTCCCTCTTGCTCGGGGCTCCCTCCGGAGGCGGAGGTTCTGGGAAGGAAAAGAGAAGCGAGGTTGGGGGGGTCTCCCCGGCTCACTTCTGCCCCAGGGAGATCAGGGAGGGGGCGTGGTGGCGGCGGTGTAGGAAAGGGCCAGAAGGAAGCAGTCATTTCTCCTCTGGGACAACATCTCTTTAGGGATAAAAATAGAATGGGGGGGGCGGGGAAACGAATCTTCATCTCTCAAAATCTGAGGAAGACATCCGGGAATGGCTAGTCGCCCGGAGGATGCTGGGAGGAAGAGGAGGATGCTGGGAGGAGAAGAGGTCGCATCTGGGCGGGGCTTGGCTCCAGCTCCGCCTCCAGGCACCACCCAGGCCAGGCCCTCCACCGCTGCGCATGCGCGGCCACAGTCATCCAGTCCAGCAGGGACTTGTGCCGTGCTCGGGCTCTGCCGCACCCCCGGGGCCGCTTCCAGCTGGGCCTGGCCCGCTTGTGGCTTCGGCTTACAGTGGAGAGAAGAGGAAAACTGCCGCAACGAAGCCAGGAAAAGGCGCAGAGAGGACTGGGTGGAGGTCCCGTGAGGGACGGCCCACGTTCTCCTTGAAAAACGCTTCCAGGATGATGGCGGCCTTTAGAGAATGGCAGTCTGAAGCCTGCTGCCCCTTCTGCGCATGCTCGTCTGGCTTCCGGCCCCGCCCCTCTGAAGCTGCTGCCCCTTCTGCGCATGCTCGTCTGGCTTCCGGCCCCGCCCCTCTGAAGCTGCTGCCCTTCTGCGCATGCTCGTCTGGCTTCCGGCTCCGCGCCTCCCTTCATCCCGCCCTTGGCCTTCACAGCCCCGGGGGGCCTCAGAACTGGAGGGGCCGCCGGGCTCCTCCAAACGGGCTACCTCCCCGCAGCCGGGCCGCAGGCTGTGAGGCAGTGCCAGCGACGGCCAGCAACTTCTCTGAGGAAGAAAGCAGGCGTTGTCTGAGGGAGGCGCAGAGCGCATGCGCAGCCGCAGAGGCGCCACGGAGGAGGCGGAGCCAGGGGCGGGGAGGGGGCGGGGCCCGCCCAGAGCAGGCCCCGCCCCTCCCAGAGCTGGCCCCGCCCCCGCTGCTGACAGTGTTTTGTAGAACCCCGTGGGGTGACTGGCTGATGAGGGACTGACCCAAGAGCATTTTTTTTTGTTTTTTGCAAGGCAATGGGATTAAGTGGCTTGCCCAAGGTCATACAGTTCAGTCATTATTAAGTGTCTGAGGCCGGATTTGAACTCAGGTCCTCCTAATTCCAGGGCCGGTGCTCTATCCACTGGGCTACCTCACTGCCCCGACCCAAGGTCATCAAGGTGGAGACAAGGCTATGTGGTCAGCAGGCCAGGGAAGCTTTGTTCCCCACTGGGAGCCTCCCCTTGGTCCCAGCACCCCCAGAAGCGGGCACCCTCACCATCCTCCTCTTGCACCTGTGGAAACCAAGCGAAGGGACTTACCTGAGCCCCGCCCGGAACTCTCTATCCACCTCAGGGAGACACGCAGGGTCCCTACTCCACGCTTCTGCTCCGTTCTCGTCCGGCCTGTAGTTCTGGATGCCCAGGCGGGGCCTCCCCCCGCCCGCATCCCGGGCCTCTACCACCACCCGGACGCCAGGGACCCTGGGGGACAGTCTGCCACTGTGGACTGAGCCCAGCCCTGCCTCCCCCCAGCACAGCCTACTGCCAGGCCTGAGGTCACCCTCCTGATGCCCCAGGGCCTTCTGGAGGATGGAGGACAAACCCCAACCTACCGCCTTCCAAGGCTGTGCCAAGTCCTCCCTTAGGATTGAAGGAACAAGCAGGTGTGACTTCAGAGCTACTGACTGGGATATGTGCAGCATCAGAAATAACAGGAGAAGAAAGGAAAGAAACTGTTATAAATGGCTCCAGAATACTTAGTACAGAGTGATTAAAATGGTTTTTATTGTTATCTTAACAAAGTGACACACTTCTCTCATGGTGGGAGAGCGGGGCAGGGGAAATCTCAAAATAAGGGGCTGTCTGGGGGAAAACAAAGCTGCTGCCATGTAACCTGAATGTACCGTAATAAAGACTGCTTTTAAAACTTCCTCTCTCCCCTCGTTGACTCGTTTCTCATCAAGACTACAGATGGCTGTAGGCAAAGGATGCTCCAGAGACCAGGATTGGTAAGACCCCAGCTGCCCACAGAGAAAATCCATGCAAGTAGTGCCCAAACAGGGACAGGGTAGGAAGTGGAACTGGGATCCCTTAAGGGAAGGAGAATCAAGTACCCCTATAAGCTAAGGAGCACATAGCTAGATAGGGAAGATGGGGAATAGTTTACCCATAATAAAACCTGAGGAGAAAGAAATCTGGACAAAGCAGATTTATAAATTAGTAAAGAAAAATGGGTTGTCAGTACATTTAAAGGATATTAGGAAATTCATTGAAAAAATCTTGGAAATTTCTCCATGGATCAAACATACAGGGATTGATCCAGAGAAATGGCATGTGATAGGGGAACAAATAACTAGTTATGATAATAAAACCCCTAGATTGTTAGAAGATAAAGACTTTATTCTATTTGGAGTCATCAAGGCAGCTCTTATAGGACCAGACAAGCCTCTGAGGAATTTTTCAGCTAAGTGTCAAACTGAAAGTAATGATTCTCTAGAGGAGGTTTTAGATTTAAGCTCCCTCCACACAGATTCATGTCCTCCTCCACGGGCTCCTAGTTACAGGTCGATTTACCCCCAACCTAGGGAATTTAGAAAAACAGCAGAATGTAAATTAGCCCCCCCCCCCAGAAAAACCCATTTGAAAAAAAAACAAGCCTTTGGAGGAAAGATACAGCTTGTAAAAGGCTTTACTGGCTGCCTGTGAGAGAGGAGAAGACTTGGAGGGTTGGCATTTATGCCCAGTTACTGAAATAGCTGACCCCAATGCTCCAGGAGGATGGCAGAGGGTCCATGCCCCCCTTGATTGAAACAAGTCACTAAACTTAAAGAAGCTGTTACTAAATATTCACCCACTGCTCCTTTAGTGCTTTTACAACTGGAAGGATTAGCATCCAATTATATTTTAGCACCCAATGATTAGAGGACTCTTGTTCAAGCATACTTAACAGAGTTTGGTCTGGAATTCAGTTTCTTGAAAATTGTAAACGGGAAGCCCAAAAGATAATTGGGGTGGCCATTAGCCTGTTATTTTTTCCCAATTAAGTGGCACTTTCACTTATGACACTACTGCCTCCCAATTGAACTTCACAGGGGGTGATTATGCTGTAATTTCTCAATGTGCCCAAATAGCTTGGAAAAAGATTCAATTCAAAGAGAAAAGAAATCCTTAATGATGAACAGACAGGGTTCTAATGAACTTTTTACTGATTTCGTTGCAAAAATGCAGGAAGCTGTAGCTCGAAGTCCAGGAGATATAGAAGGAGCTGACAAATTATTAAAAATGATGTTGAGGGACAATGCTAATCATGACTGCAAAAAGGCTATGTTAGGGTTAAAAAAGGATGCTGATATCGAAGAAATGATACAAAGATGTGACAGAATTTATTCCCAAGTATATCAGGCAGAGTTATTAGCAGGAGCCATACAGCAAAAAAACTGGTGCAGACATGTTTTAACTGTGGGAAGCCTGGACATGTTAAGAAGGATTGTAGAAAAGGGAAAACAGTGGGGAATTGCTTTAAGTGTGGCAAGCCTGGACATTATTCTAAACAATGCAGAAAGAACCAGGGAAACAGGGTGAGGGGCTCCTCGAGAGCCCAAGTTTTTCCAGTTCAAGCTGTTCAAATAGTGATACCACAGGCAACCGGGACCTCTACTACTTCCTTGGAAGAGGAGTATTGCACCATCTTGGTCAATAGGAAGTATCCCAACTAATATTCAGCTTAAGGGATTTTAGAATAATGGCCCATGATACAGCTGATTCACCCATTCAACCTGTGGGAGAAAAGGTTTTGGTAACTGGGGACTCCAGTTACACACCTGGGATAATTCATACTATTATAATAGAGCCTGGTCAGTCATTTATAGTTTTTACAAATCCACATGACAAGGATACTTACATTAGTCAAAAAAAGAACTGTTGCAATAGGGTCTCCCCTTAGATGAAGTTGATGTGAATTTAGTTCAGGACATTACCTTATGCAAGCCCTAGTGCACATTAAAATTAGGCAGAAGACTGTTTAAAGGAATGTTAGATACTGGGGCAGATCGAACAATGATCACTCAGAAAGACTAGCCTGATGAATAGCCCACTGAAAATTTAGATTATTGGGTTTCTGGGGTAGGACACAATGATCACTCAGAAAGACTGGCCTGATGAATGGTCCACTGAAAATTTAGATTATTGGGTTTCTGGGGTAGGAGGTAATCAAACAGCTCAACAATCTTTGAACTGGCTTAAATGGGAAGCAGATGGATGTAGTGGACTCATTAAACCCTTAATAGTTCCAGGATTGAGAATGAATCTCTGGGTTAGAGATTTAATGAAACACATGAATATAAAACTGACCAATGAAAATTTTTAGGAGGGGTCACTGAAGAAAGAGGCTATTAAACTTCATGTCCTCCATTAAAATGGAAAAAATGACAATCCCAGCTGGATAGATCAGTGGCCCCTGATCTCAGGGGAAAAAAAAGGATAGCCTTAGGAGAATTAGTAAATGAACAATTACAGAAAGGCCACCTTAAAGAATCTTTCAGCCCTTGGAACTCTGCTATATTTGTATTAAAAAGGAAATCAGGAAAATTTAGGATGTTGACTGACCTTAGGGACGTTAACAGATCCATACATACCATGGGAGCCTTACAACCTGGCCTACCCTCCCCCAATATGGTCCCTAAAGAATACTAAATCTGGATTATAGATATCAGAGACTGATGTTATAGTATCCCCCTCACCCTACGGATAGAGAATGCTTTGCCTTTTCAGTTTCACAAGTCAACATGAAAGCTCCTATGAAAAGATACCAATGGAAAGTGTTACCTCAAGGCATGGCCAACAGTCCCACTTTGTGTCAATGGTTTGTTGATCAGGCCATGGTCACAGGATTATATTATTTATTATATGGATGATATCCTAGTAGCAACCAAAGAGCCCATCACTTTATAAAATATCAAATTGTTATGTCAAAAAAGTCTGAAAAAATTAGGCCTTACTATTGCAAAAGAAAAGGTACAGGTCACACTTCCATATCAGTTCTTAGGATTTGAAATGAAGAATACTGTTATTATACAAAAACCCCCTTCCATAATTAAAACAAAGATTAAGACTCTAAATGATTTTCAGAAGTTAATAGGGACTATTCAATGGGTTCGTCACGCACCCCAATTCCCACTAGTTTGATGAAACTACTATATGAAATTTTGAAAGGGGATTCTAACCTTCAGTCCCCTCGTGCATGGATAGCAGAAGCTGAAAAGGCTTTACAAGACATCAATAAATTAGTGTCCAAATCCATCACCACCTGCATTGACTTAACTCACCCCTTAGAAATTACTTTGTTTATTAAGGAGAAACCTTTCTCTGCTATCCATCAGGGACAAAATATTATAGAATGGGTTTATGCTAAAAGTAGTGCAAAAATAATTCAAGAGAAAATAAGGATGTTAGGAAGACTAGCCTTTGAGTACAGTCAAAAGGCAGTGACTCTGGCTGGCCAACTTCCTAACTTGCATTATGGAATGACTAAAGAGATGTATGAAAAATAACTACAGACTGATTTAAATTGGACTATTATTTCTCACTGGGCTACCTGTGATGAAAAGACCCCTTTAAAAACATTTCCTTTATGGAATGAGTGGGCTAGTGGATATGTTAGAAAATATCAGGAATCCCCAGTTGAAGGATATAATGTATTCACAGATGCCACTAAAAATAAAAGGGCTGCCATCTTTCACGAAGGCTTCAGGAGACAAGTCGTGTTAGATACTCCTTTTGATTTTACCCAAAAATATTGTATGCAATAATCAAGACCCTTGAAATATACTCTGAACTTATCAATATAATATCTGATAGCATGTATGCTGTGCAGGTCAATAAGAGAATTGAGGGTTTGTTACTGAAAGATGGCAGTTCTTCCATTGGAAAGTTATTAACACAAGTACAAGGAGTTATCCAAGACTGGATTTCCCCTTTTTACATTCTTCATGTTCAGTCCCATATGGACAACCTGGAACCTATTTTCAAAGGAAATAAATTAGTGGATAGATTAGTCAGTTTACAGGTTTTAGATTCCCCCTCCTTAGCCCATGATCATTTTCACCTTCCTTCTCATGCTATATGCTGTCAATGTGGAATTTCTAAGGAACAAGCTTCAGCCATAGTTAAACAATGTCTCAATTATGTCCCACTTTCACCATCAGTAAAGAACGGAGTTAACCCCCGTGGGACCGTGCCCAATGAAATATGGCAGATGGATGTTACACATTTTCATGGGGTGGTTATTCATTTCAGTAAATATATAACGGTCACTATACAAGGAAGTGAGAAGTTTAGGCATGTCAGGAATCATCTCTATCATTGTTTTAGCATAATAGGGACTCCTATTGAGATTAAAATGGACAATGGCTCAGCTTATATTTCTAGCATGTTCAAGAGCTTCATAAAAGAAATGGGGATTCATCATGTCACTGGCGTTCCTTACAATTCCACTGGCCAAGCAATAGTGGAATGCGCTAATGCTCCGTTGAAGGCGAACCTCGCTAAACAAGAAAGGGGAAAAGGAAAATTGAAACAGAGAGATTTAGATAGGGTATTATACACATATAAAATCTTGAATATTAATAAAAATTCGGACTTGTCTCCCACTATTACGCATTTTGTGATTTGTAAAAAATGGTAGAGGTAACACACAGGGTATAAGAAACAAGAAACACCAGAATGGGTAATGTTAAAGGATGTTAATAATACTTGGAGCAGCCCTTAGATGGTTCTTGTCTAGGGGCCAGGTTATGTTTGTATCTCCACATATCCAAACCAGGAACATTGGTGCCCAGTAAAAGTGTCCAAATTGTACATCCAAAAGAAACACTGGAAGCATTGACGGAGATGGAGAAGGAGAAGATTGACAATGAGGAGGCAATATGAATGTAAGAGCCTTCTGGCATTGATGATGATGCTCCAGATAACCCCCTCTGCTGGGGCACAGTGGACGCTCTTACATAACCTTCCATGGTCAGTATTAACCACATGGGGACAACCATTACCAACTATCGGGCAGCAAGGCAATGCCTCTAGGTGGTTACTTGAGGAATTTGGCCTTGCTCCCCAGAGGAAAGCAGGAGAGATGACCCTGAGATTCAACTTTACAGGGCAGTCTGCCAACATTCCTTTTTGTGTCACGTGGAAGAAACATAATAAGTTTCTGTCAGACTTTATCCAATCATTCCATAACTCATTGGACATAATCATGCACTGGAAAAGGTGTTCTTGTTGTCTATTAATGAAACCTCTTGTCCTATGAAAGTTTCTTTAGAATTTGGAGGACTGCCCCCTTGCCCACACATCAATGCTTCTTGGGGACTGTTACCACCTATGGGACATTGTCACACTGCTAATCGATCCTATACAACTACCCAACCTGTGTTACAATCTTGGCACACAGGAGATAGGGTCACTATAGTTTTTCCTGCGTGGATCACCACGTCAGGCATTAGTCCTGGGTATGAGACAATCTTTTGAGCATTAACTCCTGTTATTGTGAACACACGTAATTCCCAAGGCATTTGTGGATTAAACTATTCAATGATTCCTGGAGATGTATGGGACTCTCAACAGGGTAGACCATTTCCATGTCTCAATGAGGGCCTGTTTGACAAGAGGAATACATGCCTTTACATGGGGTTCACAGTCCAGTATAACACCATTAAGAATGATTTACAATGTCACTTATAGCAATTGTTATGTGAGTGAATGTATTGGATCAAGAACAAACGAGAATGCCTCCATTTTTATCATTAAAAGAATGGCCCTGATGGCCACTCTGGTCACTATCACCAGATGGTATGTTAGCCCTGGAGATTAAGTAAAACTTGGTTTCTGCAGTAGCAAAAAAGAAACTAAAAAGATGTATTAGCTGTGTAGTTTTAGGTATTATAACTTTGATCTCTGTGATTACTTCATCCCTTAGTATAGCAGAAAGTATTGCTACAGTCAAGAATCAAATAGTATAGGCCCAGTATTTGAATGACTTGGCTGCTAATGTATCACAAGGCTTTCAAATGCAGGCTTTCATTGACGATAAGATTTATAAGGATATTAGAACTTTGAAAACTGCATTACTTGAGGTTAGAGAGCAAGTAGATGCTCTGACAGTGTTAACTAAAGCTAAGTGTGATTACTGGTTTTCCTATATTTGTGTAACTCTGGAAGTATAATGAAACTTGGAGTGATTGGCAAAAGACAAAAAATCAATTGAATGGAGTGGGAAATCATTCTGAGAGCCTAAATATTGATGACCTACAATACCTTGCAGGTCAGATTGAAGAGGCTCCTCATAAGGATTTGGATTCTGATAAAACTACCCAGGACATTGTGTCTTTCATTACAAATCAACCTTATTTATAATGGGGTCAAAAACTTCTGATAGGGATGAGTTTGGCTTTGTTCCTGCTGTTTTTTTGTTATTTCTTGTCTTCCTGTAATCTTCTGCATATCTACCTCCACTCTGAAAACCTCTCTAACCTGGGCAGCTTCTGAAGCCTGGTCATTTGCTTTTAAGAAGCAAATTCCTTTGAAGGGTCTTGTGTAATTAATATCTCTGTATATGCCTGCTCGGATCTTTGCCCAAACTAAAAAGGGGACTTGTTAGGGTCTCCTGGGTCAAGTAAAGAGCACATTCTCATGGTGACTGAGGGACTGAAGAAGAACTTGGAATCCTGAGAATTAAGGAAGTGCTGAGGGCCTCAGGCTCTTTGTACCCCAGATGATCCTGGAACTTGTACAGATGCAAGCAGAATGTCCTGGCTGGGACCTTCCTTGACCTGGTTGGCTGAGTCCCAGTGTGCATGAAGGCTGCACGAGCATGGCATGAACAGAAAGAGGGATAAATAAGGGGCTGTCAGGGGGAAAAGAAAGTTGCTGCCATGTAACCTGAATGCTCCGTAATAAAAGCTGCTTTTCAAACTTCCTCTCTCCCCTCATTGACTCGTTTCTCATCAAGACTACAGCTGGCTGTAGCCAGAGGATGCTCTGAAAACCAGGATTGGTAAGACCCTGGCTGCCCACAGATAAAACCCGGTCAGTTAGGTCAAGGTAATATAATAAAAATGACAATTCTACCCAAATTAAATTATTTATTCAGTACCATACCAAACTACCAAACAACTACTTTACCAAGCTAAGAAAAATAGTAACAAATACATCTGGAGCAACAAAAGGGCAAGAAAAGCAAGGGAACTGATCCAAAAAAAAAAAGGTAAAGGAAGGTGGCCTAGTTCTACCAGATCCAAAACTGTACTATAAAGCAGCAGTTATCAAAACTGCCTGCCACTGGTTAAGAAATAGAGTATGGCTCAGTGAATTAAGACAGGTTCAAAAGAAACTGCAATAAATGACTACAGCAATCTACTATGTGACAAACCCAAACACATCAGCCTCTGGGATAAGAACTTACTACATGACAAAAATTGTTGGGAAAACTGGAAAATAGTATGGCAAAAACTAGGCATAGATCTACATCTCACACCCTCTACCAAAATAAGGTCAAAATGGGTGCAGGATTTAGACAGAAAGAACGATACCATAGATAAATTAATAGACAAAAAAATACTCTGATCTCTGGAAAAGAGATAAATTTATGACTAAACAAGAATTAGAGCACATTATAAGCTGCAAAATGAATGATTTTGACTATATTAAATTAAAAAGGTTTTGCACTAATAAAATCAATGCTGCCAAAATTAGAAGAACAATAGAAAGCTGGGAAACAATCTTCACAACCAGGAGTTCTTATAAAGGTCTCATTTCTAAAATAGAGAATTGCATCAAATTTATAATGTCACAAATGATTCCCCAATTGATAAATGGTCAAAGGAAATGAATAGACAGTTTTCAAATGAAATTAAAGCTATATGTAATCATATGAAAAATACTCCAAAATCACTATTGATTAGAGAAATGCAAATTAAAACAACAATGAGGTATCATCTCACACCTATTAGATTAGCCCAGATGAGAAAAAGGGAAGATGATCAGTGTTGGAGAGGTTGTGGGAGGATTGGGACATTGCTGCATCACTGGGAGAGTTGTGAATGGATCTAACCATTCTGGAGAACAATATGGAACAATGCCCAAAGAGCAATAAAACTTTTCATACTCTTTGACCCAGCAATTCCAATTCTAGGACTATATCCAGAAGAAATTATAAAAAAAAATGGGAAAAATCCAACATGTTCCAAAATATTCATAGAAACTCTTTTTTGTAGTGTCAAAGAATTGGAAATGGAGGGGATGCCCAGCAATTGAGGAATGGCTAAACAAGTTGTGGTACATGAGTACTATGGAATATTATTGTTCTATAAGAAACAATAAATGGTTGAACTCTAGAGAAGCATGTAATGACTTATGGGACCTGCCTGATGTGGTGCAAAGAGAATAGAGCCAAGAAAACAATTTACACATCAAATATTATGAGGTGAACAACCTTGATGGAAGCAACCCCTCTTGGCAGTCCAGAAAGCCAGGAAAAATATATTTAACAGATTATGGATTATATTATCCCCAACCAGAGGGGAAAAAATACCATAACACAGAAAAAAAACACCCCTACCAAAGTTGATGAACACTTTATGAAAATTATTTCTTATGTATCTCTTTCCCTTAATCCTCATTCCTCATGCCAAAAATTACTAATTTGTAAATATATTTAACAAAATATGTATGCAAAATATTACCCTGACTGTTCCCAACTGAGGGGAGGGGGCTAGGAAGGGAGGGTGAAAGGAAACTTTGTAACTTGGAAATATGTATGTACAAATGGAAAGGAAGGAAGGAAGGAAGGAAGAGAGAGAGAGAGAGAGAGAGAGAGAGAGAGAGAGAGAGAGAGAGAGAAAGAAACAGAAAAAAGAAAAAAGAAAAAAGAAAAGAATTCCTTAAAAAGCCAAATTGACTAAATGAGGGAAAAAAAGAGGTAGAAAAAACTCAATGAAGAGCATTCCTTAAGAAAAATTTGAATTAATGATTCTATGTGTGAAATTTAGATGATTACTATATTTCATACATAGAATCATTAATTCAAATTTTTCTTAAGGAATGATTGCTGATTGGTTAATAATACAGAATTTAATCAATAGAACCAGAAATAAATTAGAGTTAGAGTTCCCCTCCACTACCTTAGTTTAGAAAATTTAACCTCCTTTGTTTTCTGGGATATAGCCTGCACTCTTACCCCAAAAGGGAGGAGGGAATGTGATAAATTGTTCTGCCTGATCCTGAGTTAAGGGTTACCTAATACTTAACTTTCTAAGTTAAAAGTTGCCCAAGCGAGACTTTCAAGAGGATGTTGATCTACTGAGATCCCCTCCTGTGAGTCAGGGCTGTCTTAGTGTAGCTTTTATACCAAGAATCATTTCACTGTCGAAAAAGTTGCTCACTTCAAATGCATCCTTGTCTACTCAGGAGACCTGGATCTCAATTACTGGAAATTGATATTCTTGGTAGAAATAATATGAACAAGAGGTGGCTAGGTGGCGTAGTGGATAGAGTACCAGCCCTGGAGTCAGGAGTACCTGAGTTCAAATCCAGCCTCAAACACTTAATAATTACCTAGCTGTGTGGCCTTGGGCAAGCCACTTAACCCCAATTGCCTTGCAAAATCCTTAAAAGAAAAAAAAGATTACTTGCCAATTAAAAAAAAAAGAATATGAACATACTCAGTGGTATAAATACAAAACATATATAAAGTGTGAGGTGGAGAGATGATGGCAGATTAGAGGGAGTACTCTCCCTACTTTCCCCCCCTAAAAAAAAAACCTTTAAAATAATGCATCAAATCAAATTTTGGTGTGACACAACCAACAAAGGATCTGGATGAGACATTTCTGCAGTCCAAGGTAAACACAGAGGATCAGAGGGAGGAGTCTATGATAATGGGGTGGGACCTGGCCTGAAGCACACATGGTAGCATGACCAGCTCTTGGCCTTAGAGGAAAAATGGTGCCAAAAGAAGCAGTAGCAATGGTGTCAGTTTAGAGAGCTCTTACTGTTCAGAGACAGTGGGGAGACTGAGAAACTGGTCAGAAAGAGATGACAGGGGACTCCTGTGCGGGTGATATTTGCAGGGCAGGGTTCACTTGGCCAATCCTTTGTGCATTACATTACCCAATTCAGGGTTGCAGTTTCTGGGACAAGGCAGTTGGAGGCCAGTAACAATTCCAGAGCAGAGAGTCTTGATTCTGGTGATAGTCACATAAATAGAGCATTGGTGCTTGCAAACCAGAACATAGAAGAGGAAAGCAGTGATCATACCTCTCTGAAGATCGCACTACCCAGGAAGCACAAAAAATTTACAGACCCATAGACCTAGTTTTTAAAACAACAGGAAGAAAAACATCCCAAAATTTGAGAGAACAAAGTCACAACCTGCCTGTCCTTCACCACTGCCAGGTGAATACTGTCCAACTGTAACATAAAGTTCAAAGCCAAAAAATAACCTGGAAAAATGATCCATCAACATAAAAAAAAAAAGAACCTGACCCAAAAAATCTACTATTGAGGCATGGAAGATCAAGACATAAACTCAGATAAAGAAAACATCATTAAAGGATCAATGAACCGACCTGCAAAGAAACAGGACAAAAAGTCTAATAGATATTCCAAGAAATGCTAAGGAAAAATGATGAAAATTAGTAGCAAAAAAAAAAGATTTTTTTTTAATTCAACAAGAGTAGAAAAGGAAAAGTTGGGAAAAGAAATATGAACAATGCAAAAAAAAATTATGAAAAGAGACTACTTGGTTAACAAAAGGGAATGAAGAAAATGACTATTTTAAAATCAAAATTGGCCAAATAGTAAAAGTGACACAAAGGCTAGGTGAATAAAATTATGATTAAAACGTAGAATTGGTCAAGTGGAAGGAAATGACACTCGCTAAGACATCAAGAAATAGCAGCCAGAACCAAACAATATAAATTCAAGCTAAAGTCAAGATCACCTAAGATTTAGTATTTAACACGTTAAAGGAGCAGAAGGCTCCTTTATACTATCCTATATCCCAGAAGACAAAGGAACTAGAATTATAACAAAGAATAATCTACTCAGCAAAACTGAGTATAAGAAGAAATGGAAATTTAATGAAAGAGAGAACGTCATAGCATTTCTGAGGAAAAGATCAGAGCTCAATAGAAAATCAGACATTAAAACATAAGAGAAACATAGAAAAGACATGTGGAAAGAGGAAATAAGGGACTTAAAAGTTAAACTGTTATCATAGGAAGATGATATATGCAAAGTTTAAGGACTTTATTGCTGTTATGAAGTTAAAAGGAATCTACATAAACAAAGGACAAGAGTAAGAGTTGATAATGTTGGGAGAACCCCAAAAATATAGAGGGTGAGAAAGAGATATGCAATAGAAGAGGGAAGGAAGTAGAAAAATGGGGGAAATTGTCCCACATAAAAGAGGTGCAAAAAAAAAGTACTCTGATACTGGAGGAGAAAAAGTGTGGACAATGCTTAAACCTCACTCTAATCTGGTTCAAAGTGGAAAGAATACACAGAAACTCAGTGGGGTAAAAAAAGAAAATCACTCATCCAGTAGGGAAATAAGAGAGGAAGGGGCTAAGACAAAAGTGAGGGGGTGGTAAGAGTAGGGATGACAAAAGTAGACATAGATGCAAGAAAGACTTTTGAAGACAGACACAATAAAAAAGGGAGAGATAAATTTAAACAGAAGAAAATAGAACGAACAGAAAGTTAGTAATGATAGCTGTGAATGTGAATGGAAAAAAATTTACATATAAAATGGAAGTAGAATGCAGAATAGAAAAAAATTAGAAACCTTAACATAACAATATGCAGTTTACAAAAAACACACCTGAAAGAGAAAAATACACAGTTAAAATAATGAACTGGAGCAGAATCTATTATACTTTAGCTGAAGTTAAAAAAAAGTTTTTGTTTGCTCAAGAGCAATTATGATCTAAGACCAAGCAAAGCAAAAATAGATCTAATTAAAAGAGATAAACAGAGAAACAGCTTGATAAAAGTTATATAGCCAGTAAAAACAGTACTTAACATGCACCAGATGACATTGTATTCAATTTCTTAAGATAAAATTAAGTGAGTTGTAGGAAAAAATAGAAAGTAACACCCTGCTAATGGGGGACCTCAACTCTCCTCATTGAGAACCAGATAAAGCTAACCACAAAATAAAAAGGAAAGAAATTAAGGCAATGGCCAGAATTTAAGAAAAGTTAACTATGATAGAGAAAATTGAATTTCTTTTTTTTTTTTTAGGGTTTTTTTTTTTTTTGCAAGGCAAATGGGGTTAAATGTCTTGCCCAAGGCCACACAGCTAGGTCATTATTAAGTGTCTGAGACCAGATTTGAACCCAGGTACTCCTGACTCCAGGGCCAGTGCTTTATCCAGAGAAAATTGAATTTCAAGAAAAAACTGAATGGGCACAGAAAGCTATATGCTTTTTTTTTTCTCAGCTGCACATGACTGTTATAAATGGCTCGAGAATACTTAGTCCAGAGTGATTAAAATGGTTTTTATTAAGATATCTTAACAAAATGGCCCACCTCTCTCATGGTGGGAGAGGGGGTGGGGAAATCCCAACATACAAGCTCTTTTATGCACTTTGAAAGACTTTGTTCCCACCCCTTTCATGCCAATCATAGGCTGGGGTCACAAATATAACTGATACATTGGTTCCTATATATTTCCCCACCCTGCTCATTATACTAATTATACTAATTATACTAATGAGCAAGGACAGATAGATCTCTTTGAGCATATGCAAAGGAGAAGGTCAAAACTAGGTTACTCTTGACCAGTTAAGGACTAGTTTCTCCTAATCTAGTTTGTCATTTCTGGAATGGGATTAGGAGAACTCTCCCAGTTTTATGATTGACTGGGGCCATTCCCCCTTTGTAATGGATTCCCTAAGGTCTCCCCTCCACACCCTGTGAAGACCAACACCCTACATTCCTCACAACTCACCCCATTTTTTTAGGGTTTTTTTTTTTTTTGCAAGGCAATGGGGTTAAGTGGCTTGCCCAAGGCCACATAGCTAGGCAATTATTAAGTGTCTGAGACCAGATTTAAACCCAGGTACTCCTCACTCCAAGGCTGGTGCTTTATCTACTACACCACCTAGCCGCCCCTTTTTTTTGTTTTGGTTTTGTTTTCCCCTTTTCTTTTTAATAACAATTGGGCTTTCACAATTCACCAGCAGTGTCTTCCTCAAATTAATTCACAATACTCATCCTTAATAGCACTACTGACTTTTTTCTATCAATATTTTTACCTCTTCATTATTAGAGCCATAAACCAGTCCTAATTTGCTGATAGAATTTTGTACTATTTTGTACTATATTAACTGGATCATACACAGGAGACACACATGGCTAATAGGATAATCCCACTTAAGGCCAATAGTAAGATACCCAGTAACTGTTTCCACCATGAACCAATAAACCCATTCATCCAAAGAGGTAGTAAAGGGGCTTGTCCAGGTTTGGACTGGCACATGTGCCAACTTTCTGATATCCCTGGTTATTTCCTTTACCACCTTCCCATTGTCATCCATCTTTATACAGCAATTTGATAAGTTCAGTTTACCACAGACTCCTTCAGCCAAAAAGTAGTCTAATACCAATCTATGTTGAATAATCATCTCTTTTGTTATCAAATCTTGATCAGTCAGAAAGTCCAAGGCCTTAGCTGGGTGATTGGTAATTTTTCCACTACAGTTTGGAGTCTTATTAGTCTATTCAGGATATAAACTGGGGCTCCATGGCCCCAACTCCCATCCTGTGCCCAGGTAGTAGGCCTTTAAGTCTAGATAACAACTCCCTGACCAACTCTTTGGACAACTGGGTGTAGGCAGTAGTCCTACAAATTCAATAATGTCCCTCTAGTGCTAGTTGGTCTTCCAGGAATATAGTTTCCAACAAATGGATAATACTGTTCCTCTTTACTTCCAAGGCCCCTCTTAAATACGCCATATAATCATCATGATAATAGGTACATTTCTAAAGTTACTGTACCTCCTTCCACTGCAAGTTTTTATACCAATGTCTTTAGAAAGGTCTTCCTGGCTCCAAAATTGATCAAACTAAATTCCTGATTTTGTGGCATTGGATCAACCCCAAGAATAGCTAATATACCTAGTGATGTTTCTTAAATTATTTTTCTTGCAAATGGCCATTTCAGCATTTTCCTTGCAAGTCCATACTAACTCATAATCAGTTTCCCTTAACAAATGCCCCAGTTTGTGCATCTTTACAAGGGATTCAGGTACCATCATTCATCTCACATGAGTCTGAAGCCACCTATCTCTTAAGTTGTACAATCCAGAATATATGCACCCCGCCTCTGGACATGTCCAGACATTTGCAACTCCCCAGGCAAATATCCTGGCCAGACAGTTAAAAACAATAGCCACCCTGTACTGACTCAGTCATATGCCACTGATGTCTCTCTCTCCTCTGGATCAGAATCTTGTGCTACAGTGCACCTCTGACCAAGGACTGAGAAACTAGGCCAGACCTAGGGGTACCATCACCCAAGGCTAATTCTCAAACTGCTGTGAGCTATGGGAAATCCAACAGTTAGCCACACCAAAAGACTTGGCATTGACTTCTGACAGCTAGATCCTCCTCCCACCTTTACTAATAACCTGTTGTCTAAATCAGAGATAGGACTCACTTCCTAGATAGGATATACAGACTCATGTAGATATAATAATGCCACCCAATCATCTCCCTCTTTCTCTCTCAATGGAGAACATTTTCACCCTGCCTCCCCTCCTCCTTTCCATAAGAAGGGCATAAGTAGGAGTGTCACACTTACAGAGTCAAGGGGAAGTTACAGATAAACAATGTACACATAGTTGAGAAATGGTGGAGATGAACTGGTCCAGTGTCTCTCTTCTCCTTCTCTTCTCTTCTCTTCTCCTTTGGAAGCATCCAATGTCCTTCAGCATCTTCTGAATCTGTTCCAAAAAGTCCTCTCTAACTCAGGTGATTAGTTGAGACCTTGTTTTCTGGTAGAGAAACTGCTTAACCATCTTATTCAGATCAAAACACATGTTTCCATCACAAAACAATGAGATTCTGGAGCTTATTACAATTTACATTTTGCCTCATTGCCATATTGACACACATACTTCACTTTTTTTTTAAAGTTTTTGCAAGGCAATGGGATTAAGTGGCTTGCCCAAGGCCACACAGCTAGGTAATTATTAAGTGTCTGAGGCTGGATTTGAACTCAGGTACTCCTGACTCCAGGGCCAGTGCTCTATCCACTATGCCACCTAGCTGCCCCCAATACTTCACTTTTAACACAAACTTCCATTAGTATTTTACTACATGAGCAAACTCCCAATGAGAATGATCACACTGACTCAAGCTTGTAACACATACATTCAACAAATCTTTGTTCTAAGAGTAACCAGCATCTGATTTAAAATAAAGCCATTTTAACCTTTGCTCTTGTTACAATAATGACTCACACATCCTTAACCAAAATGAATTTCTTCTCCAAATATTCCCATATTTTCCTTTTCCTTGTATACTTATTTAACTCACACTCCTTTCCTTAAACTAGAACTTGAAACTTTAATAATCCTAAGAATTTCCCATTCTTCTTACCTAAATATCCCCTCCCCTCTAACACAAAAACTAAGGAAACTTACTTCCCTCTTAAACATGTAGCTGATAGAAGGTGTCAGAGTCAGACACCTAACCTATCACTGACTATTAGATCCAATTCACTTAAAACTTCTTTTTTTGGTTTGCTTAGTAACTAATTAAAAGATCCAGGACGTTAAAGTAAAATTCCTTTATAGATATAAGTATTGAATGTCAGTGTCCAGGCAGGTCATGTGGGTAAATCAAATGTCTCAGGCCAGATTTATTCTTCCAGGTGAGACATTATCCAAATGTCATTTTGTGGAAATCAAGTCAAAAGGGTCCAACCTCAGCCATATTGAGAAGCTGCCCCTTTGGCTGCATATCCCTGTTACCTATTGTCTTTAGCTCATTGGCTTCCTTGGCTCCAAGAACATGACATTTACCCAGTAGCATTTCCTCTTGTTAACTATCCTGGTATCTGACAGAAGAGAAAATTGATTAAAAATCCTATGAACTAAAATAAAATCTAAAATCTAAAATAAAATTGTTTTACCTAGTTAGAACTTCACCTAGTTAGAATTTCCAGTGAATACAATTCACTAAATTCCAATTATAATTTTAATGGAGTACTAATTAATTCCCTACCTAAAGCCCTGAGTATCCTTCCTGGGTCTTTGCCTAAAACTAGATATTCTAACTATGACTGGCCCTACAGGCCTCATCTTCTACTTCTCATTAGAGACATCCCTTTGTCTGAAATCATATCTACTTCATCTCTATATAAAGATGGCATATCAGATTCCCCTAGGCTAGAAAAAACTCCTTCTAGCCTGTTGTATTTTACAACAAATTAACACCTCCTTTGCCCAGGAAATTGCAGAGAAATCTCAAATTATCTTGTGTTTATCGTTCCTGTATTACAGAGTGCTCTTACTTCAAAGCAAACAACTACCACTTTGGAATACATACATACATACATATATATTTCCAAAATATTCCCAATTCACATACATAGCTAGAAACTTCTATACATAAACTCGATTACTTACTAGCCATCCTCAACATGCAAATGGTTATTTTTGTTTTGGCAAGGCAGTTGGGGTTAAGTGACTTGTCCAAGGTCACACAACTAGGCAATCACCAAGTGTCTGACGCCCCATTTGAACTCAGGTGTCCTGACTCCAGGGCTTTGTGCTCTATCCTCTGCACCACCTAGCTGCCTCCTAACATACGAATTACTCTTCAGAATTCTTTGAAACCATAAGAACATCTTAGGTAGCTTTAAATTTCCAACATGCATTATTAATTTCAATATAACAAAACAGCAATAAAAGTAACACACGAATTACTAAATTGAACTAAGCAATCCTTCCATTATTACATTATTCATGAAGCCACAGATCTATCCAAGAAAGCGTCATACTTTTTCATATTTTCCTTATTGCCCTTCAAAGTCATCACATTAATCCCAGGCTTTAACAATACAGTATTTAAATAATATATTCACAATAGATAAATAAATATTGCAAATATAATCTCTTTGCAGTTACAAAAGAATATCACATAACTGATAAAAACATCTTATTTATCAATAAGTTATCTTACAATAGGGCCCACATTTGCAATTTGTTCAGAGCCCCCCACATTAGCTGCCTGCAGTTAGTAAGAGAGAAGTCTACATTCTTGACTTCTTTAAAATTAAACATACATTGTTAATATACATTAATCATAAGATTCCTAAACATCTCATTTCCCTTAGAACAGGAGCAAAATGAATATCCTACGATATTTATACTTTTGTCTCTACCCAGATTCTCAGAATCCAATTTCATACATATAATACATTTAAAACCCCGATGTAATTACAGCTAAACTACCCAACAGTTTAGTTTGATTAAAAAAAAAAACTTTAGAGTACCTTATACAGAGAATCCAGCACTCACATTCCAAAAGCTCTATCCAAAATAAAAATACAATTGTTAGCATTATTAGGTTTAACATATATCCCACCACCCCTCCCCCAACCCAGGGAGAAAGTATGGGATCTTTCCCAGACACTCAAAAGGATAAAAAAAATCTTCCGTCCTACAACTTCTCAATCTTTCCCTTAAAGGTTCTTTCTTCTCTTAAACTCTTCTAAACTCCCCAAACCACAGCTTTTTCTCTTTAGGAATCCCCTCCCCTTCCCTTAACTCTACATACCTTGCACAGCTACCACTGGCTCAGTGAAGGAAGGGCTGATTTACACATGGGGGACACGACACACTATTTCCTTCTCCCCCACCTTCTGAAACTCCAGGGGCCAACACCCAACTATCCCTCTTTTAAAACTTAAGCTGGGTCCTCAGACCAAGAAATGACTAAAAGAGACACACCAGACAGGACATAGAACAAACAGACACACTACCATGGGAACATTCAAACTCTGTTTCCAGCTAGCAGCCATGTGACTCCCTTGCCCCCCAAACCTGGAGGCACCTTTCCCCTTTGAAGATTTTGGGAAAATTCCTGAAGAGAGAACCCAAATCCCTCTCCTTCAGGGCACCCTATCATCCTCTGGCCTCTCCACTTCTCAAGTCAGTCCAGGGTGGTTCTGGCCATCTATACCACCCTGGAAATCACCCCTTTACCACGGTTCTATTCCCACTCTTGGTTCCAAACCCGGACCAAAATTCTCAGGAATCTCTGAGATATTTCCCAGCAAAGAACACCAAGAAAGTGGACTTGAAATCAAGACATTTACCCATATTATTTTCTTGTGTTCTTCCTGGAAAATACCAGGAAAAGAGATTTAGATTAGTATACTGAATGAGCCCCCAAATTGTTATAAATGGCTTGAAATTCTTAGTTCAGAGTGATTAAAATGGTTTTTTATTAAGATATATTGACAAAATGGCACACCTCTCTTTGAAAGACTTTGTTCCTGACCCTTTCATGCCAATCATAGGTTGGGGTCACAAATCTAATTGATACATTGGTTCCTATATGTTTCCCCACCTTGCTCATTATACTAATGAGGAAGAATAGATAGATCTCTTTGAGCTTGTGCAAAGGAGAAGGTCAAGACAAGGTTATTCTAATCTGGTTTGTTATCTCTGGAATGGGATTAGAAGAACTCTCCCAGTTTTGTGATTGACTGGGGCTATTCCTCCTTTGTAATGGATTTCAATGGGCCCCCCCTCCACACCCTGTGAAGAACAACACCCTTTATTCCTCACAATGACACTTTCACAAAAATTCTCATATATTACAGCATAAAACACCTAAATACAGAAAAACAGAAATATCAAATACATCTTTTCTAGCCCTTATATAATGCAATGAAAATATCTCAATAAAAGACCTTTGAAGCACTGACTAAAAATTAATCGGAAACAAGTTACTGAATCCTAAAGAATGACAAGATAAAAACAAAAATCAGAAAAACAATAATTTTTTTAAATAACAAGCCAACATAACAAATTTGTGGGATGAAGCTAAAGCAGTATTTACAGAAATATTTATATCTCTGAATACTTATATCAATAAAAAGAGTAAGTACAGATTAATGAATTGGATATGAAACAATAAAAGCTAGGAAAAGAATGAATTAAAAATTCCTCCATTTAAAAATCAAAAGAAAAATCCGGAAAAAGCAAAAAAAGACACTGAACAAATGATGAAAACCAGGAGCTAGTTTACACAAGAACTAATAATGTAGAGAAAATAGTGATTTATTTGATATTTTTTAAAAGTCAAATTACCAGGATCAGAAACACAAAAGGTGAATGATTCATTAAAGAAGATGAAACTAAAATCTTTAAGAATTTTATCTGAAGATATACCAATAAAGTTTACAATCTAAGTAAAATTGATAATTTTTTATTTAGGTTTTTGCAAGGCAATGGGGTTAAGTGGCTTGCCCAAGGCCACACAACTAGGTAATTATTAAGTGTCTGAGGCCAAATTTGAACTCAGGTACTCCTGACTCCAGGGCCACTGCTTTATCCACTGGGCAACCTACCTGCCCCAAAATGGATAATTTTTTACAAAAACAGCCCAAGTTAACAGAAGAAGAAATACAATACCTTTTAAAAACACTATCTTAGAAAACAAAATTGTTTTGGGTTTTTTGGGGGTTTTTTTTAGGATTTTTCAAGGCAAATGGGGTTAAGTGGCGAGCCAAGGCCACACAGCTAGGTAATTATTAAGTGTCTGGGGTCAAATTTGAACTCAGGTCCTCCTGACTCCAGGGCTGGTGCTCTCTATCCACTGTGCCACCCCTAGAAAACAAAATTGAACAATTCATAAATGAACTCCCTAAGAAATTCCCAAGACAAGATGAATTTTCAAGTAAATTTAAAGACTTGTAAAGGACCTTTTTAAGTTATTAAAAAGGCCAAGGTCTCTCATTGCATCCAGGGTCATTTTCAGTTATCTTGATCTATATCTGGCCACTGAGCCAGATGGTTCCAGAGGAGAAAGTGAGGCCAGGGACTACACAACCCTCTTTCATTTAAAATCAAACAACAACCAACAACACCAAAATTTAAAGAATAATTCCAATAATTTTTAAGCTATTGGAAATAATGGATAAAGAAAGATTCATGCAAAAATCCTTCTATGACACAAATAATATTTTGATACCAAAACTAGGGGGGAACAAAAGCAAAACAATAAAATTTCTGTAATGACTATTAAGAAAGTAATTTAAAATAAAAATTAGGGAGTTTCCAATTAATTCACAAAGCACAACTAAACTGTATTAATATAAGGAATGAAAGGGTGGTTCCACATTAGGACAATAATGAAGTCCATCTACCTGGAAACACCTAGAAACTAGAGGAACATAATTACAAAACACTTTTCACATAAAGACAGATCTAATCAACTGGAGAAATATTGATTGCTCATGGGTAAACTCAGCCAATATAATAAGAATGACAATTCTACATAAAATAATTTACTAATTCAGTGCCATGCCAATTAAACTATCAAAGAAATATGTTATAGAGTTGAAGAAAAATGTAATTTATAAGGAAGAAAAATGGATCAGGAATATTAAGGAAATCAATTTAAAAATGTAAAAGATAATAGCCTCAAGAGAGAAAACCCCACTAGAGTGAAAATACTTCAGCCTCCTAGATGCAGCCCCAGGGTGCCTGGAAGCCATGTCTCACGGCAGCAGGGGCAATTTCCTGACCTACACCTGGGGAGCACCAGGCACAACTTGGGGGATCAGTCAGGGGGACCTCTGCCAGAGCAGGCACAAGAAGCCCAGGCCATCAGGGCGTTGGTGGCCCAGGCTGCCCAGATCCAGGAAACAGAAAAAAGCACGGAGCCAGCAAGCAGAAGCTTCCAGGCAACTGATGCCCATTGAAGGTAGGGGAGACTTCCAAGATTTGTCCTCTGTACCTGGAACAGGACTCTGGGGTTCTGACAACATTCAGATCTTGATTGCAGTCTAGGCCCCCCCCATAGACCTGCTCCCCCCTCAGTCCCATGGCAGAGGGGTGCACTTGTGTCATTCACAGACCAGGAGGGAAGACAGAGCTTCACACACTGAGATCCCTGGGGGGTGGGGGTTCCAATAATACTCAAAAGCTCAGGAAGTACCCCAAAACTGGGCACAGGCTGGAGAAATGAGTAAATAGAGAAAAAAGAGGAACATCATTGAGAAATATATTGTCTATGATCCCAAGAAGGATCAAAATACTCAATCTGTAGATGAGGAAGTCCAAGCTCCTGCATCTAAAGACTCCAAGAAAAACAGAAATTGTGCTCAGGCTATGACAGAGCTCAAAAAAGATTTTGAAAATCAAGTAAGGGAGATAGAAGAAAAATTGGGAAAAGAAATGAGAGAGATGCAGGAAAAACATGAAAAAGAAGTCAGCAGCTTAGTCAAGGAGATCCAAAAGAGTGCTGAATAAAATAACCTGTTAAAAATCAGCATAGGTCAAATGGATAAAACAGTTCAAAAAGTTATTGAGAAGAATGCTTTAAAATACAGAATTGACCAGATAGAAAAACAAGATAAGAAAGCTCTCTGATCAAATCCCTCAGATGCAGAATGGAGCTAAACAAAGCTGATGACTTTGCAAGAACTCGAGAAATAGTACTTCAACACCAAAAGAATGAAAAATTAGAAGAAAATGTGAAACATCTCATTGAAAAAAACAACTGATCTAGAAAACAGATTCAGGAAAGATAATTTAAAAATTATTGGGATTCCTGAAAGTCATGATCAGGGAAATAAAGCCTTGACCTCATTTTATAAGAATTCCTACAGGAAAATTGTCCTGATATCCTAGAAGCAGAGAATAAAATAGAAATTGAGAGAATCCATGTGTCTCCCCCAGAAAGAGATCCAAAAAAGACAACCTCAAGAAATATTATAGCCAAGCTCCAGAACTCCTAAGTCAGAGAGAAAATATTACAAGCAGTCAGAAGGACACAATTCAAATATTGTGGAAATGCAGTCAGGATCACACAGGACTTAGCAGCAACTATATTAAGGGCTCATAGGGCTTGGAATATAATATTCCAAAAGGCAAAACAGCTTGGAATGCAACAAAGAATCAACTACCCAGCAAAACTGAACATCCTCTTCCAGGGGAAAAGATGGATTTTTCAATGAAACAGGGGAATTTCAAATGTTCCTGTTGAAATGACCAGAGCTGAACAGAAAGTTTAAACTTCAAGTACAGGACTCAGGTGAAGCATAAAGAGTGGAAGAGAAAGGTAAATTATGAGGGATTTAATGATGATGAACTATGGGTATTCCTACATAGAAAAATGATATTGAAAATACTCTTATGAACCTTCTCATTCAATAGAGCAGGTAGAAGGAGCTTTTATAGATGAAGCACAGGAGAGAGCTGAATTTGAAGATATAATATATTGTAAAAATTGAGTCAATGAGTAAAAGGGAAATGTACTGGAAGAGAAAGGAGAGGTGGAATAGGCTAAGATACTTCATATAAAAGAATTTTTTTTTTTGCAATGATATAGAAGGGGGAAGGCGAGTGGGAATGAGGGAACCTTCACTCTCATCAGAAATGGCTCAGAGAGGAAACAGCATGTATACTCAATAGGGTATAGAAATCTAGAAGAAAAAGGAGAGAAGGGGGACAGGGGGAAGGGAGAAGGAGGAAGATGTGGGTGATAGAGGAGAGGGTAGATCATAGGAGACAATAGTCATATATAAAACATTTTCTTTTTTCCTTCTTGCAAGGGACTGGGATTAAGTGGCCTTTCCAGGACTATGGGGCTGGGTGGTTGTTGGGTCTCAGGGGTGGTATGTGGGCTCAAGGTCTCTTGGCCCCAGGGTTGATAAGCAGTCCACAGTGCCACTCAGGTACCCTACAGCACATTCTGGAGGAGGGCCAGAGTGAAAGGAAAGAGAAAATTAATATAAGGTAGTGGGGAGAAATGGATGGAGGGAATTACAATCAGCAACAACAGTAGAAAAATATGGAAGTAACTTTTGTGAAGGACTTATCATAAAGAATGTGACCCACCTGAGACAGAGCTAATGGTATCAGCAGACTGAAATATTTTTTTTCTCTTTCTTTTACTTTATTTCTCATGAAGGTCTATATGTTTTAGGGGGTGGTGGTATTAAGTTTACTCTTAAGCAAGAATATTTTAGTAATGTATATAAAAAAACATCATTTGTACAAAAATAAAAAAAATTTAAATTCTAAAAAGACTACAGTTGTGACAAATAATCAGGTAACTAGCTCAGAAAAAATATAGAATTTATATTATTCATCAAGCAATAGATCCTTCAACCATAAAAATTCACTGTCTACTGCTCTCTCTCTCTCTCTCTCTCTCTCTCTCTCTCACACACACACACACACACACACACACACACACACACACACAGATACACTGACACACACATTCCAAGGAGATATATTTCACTTTTTCCCTTATAATTTTCTTCTTTTCTAAATATATAGCAAGTTATAAAGTAAATCCTAATATATTTAATGTTTACTTTTCAAAATTTCTAAAAACAAATAAAAATTGAGCAGTTAAAAAAAGATAATTGCCTCACTGTGCAAGATTTCAACCTATAGTAAAAGGAATAATGATCAAAAGAATCTTGTAAGAGCTCAAAAACAGAGTGGTTGATCAATGGAATAGATTTGGCATGCAATAAAGAAAAGTACATGACCATAGTGATCTAGTACTGGAGAAACCCAAAGATCCAATCTTTGGGGGCAAGGCCCCACTCTATTACAAGAACTTTAAAGCAGGCTGGCAGAAACTAGGTATAGACTAATATCCCATATTGTATAACAAAATAAGGTCAAATTAATGGTAATATCATATGCAAAGTTAGGGACCAGTTTATCTGTCAGATCAAAGGGAAGAATTTTTGACCAAACAAGAAACAAAGCAGAAGAGAAATTAAAATGTATAATTTTGATTATTTGAAATATAAAAGGTTTTTATAACAAAAATAAAAAGGCAATTGGAAAAATGGAAAGTTTTTACAGTAAGTTTCACTGATAAAAATTCATTGCTCAAATACAGAGGGAACTGAGCCATTTCCCAATTGAATAATAGTTGGAACATGTGAACAAGTACTTTTCAGAAAAAATGAAAATTGTCATTAGTCTTGTGAAAATTTTGCTTTAAATCACTTTAAATCACATTTAAAGAAATGCAAATTAAAATACCTTACAACTATCAGATTGGCTACAATGACAGAAATAAAAAATGATGAATGCTGGAAGGGATATGGAAAATTAGGGAAACTAAATGTTGTTGTGATAGACTGCTTCAAGCAATCTGGATAACAATTTGGAATTATAGCTTGAAGAGCTCTAAAACTTGCAGAACCTTGGACCAAGCAATAACACTATTAGATCTCCATCTCAAAGAGACTAAAGAAAAAAATAAACTTAAATGTAAAAAAAAAAAGTTTGTACCAGGTTTGGAGGTATAGAGGTTTACTTGGTTCAGTTTTGTTTGGGGCGGGGGTTGTGGTGACAAATAATAAAATGGGGATGCCCATCTCCTAGGAAATGGTTGAATAATATGGTAAAGGGGGTGCATGCAGAAAAATCTAGGAAGATCTCTATGAACTAAGGGAAAGTTAAATGAGCAGAATCAGGAAAATTCTGTACACAAAAACTACAGTATTATAAAACTGAGTGACAAAACAAGCATCTGTGAACAACATATCTACTCTGATCAATGCAGTGATCCATGAAATTTCCTAAGAATTCGTGATCAAATATGAAGAGAACTGATTAAGTCTAAAGGCAGACTAAAGTATCTTTTCTATTGTTTTATTTTTTATTACCTTTTTTCCCCAACATGCTTAATATGAAAATGACTTGTAAACCTCAACATGCATAATAGGCATCATATTGCTTGATCTCATGCGTAAGGAGTTAAATGGAAGGAAATAATTTGGAACTCAGAATTTAAAATTGAACGTAAAAAATGAAATTAATCTGTTTTGTGGGGAGAAGATAAAGATCTCTATGGTATCTTTTAGCTCTAAATATATGATTCTCTGATGACAATTTCTAGGGTTACAACATATGAGAAAAATGTGTCCTTAGGCTGAGATGGTATTTCAGGATAGAAAAAACTGGCACTCACTTGCAGGGTCTGGCTATTAGGAGTACAGAAGCCATTCTCTAGCTGGGAAAGCTAACTTTTTCTCCGCCTCAACACTCTGGGGATGTTTGTCACTGATGCTCAAGTACATTCTGCCTTCCCACTAATTTTAGTTCTCCTCCTAAAACTTGTTCTTGTGTGGGTGGAAAGCTTGTTTTGAGGTGGCAGGGATGAGGAATATAAATGCCCAAACTTCTTCATCTGATCTACCAATGTCATTCCTTCGAATTTATTATTCCTATTTATATGTAATTATTTTCCTTATGTTTATTCCAAATTTAATGGTGGTCAACTCATTCCACCTCAGGAGGCTGGGACTCTAAACCCTATAGAATTCCTTTATTTAAAATTTTATTTTGTCAAGATATTAGGAGACA
Source organism: Macrotis lagotis (assembly GCF_037893015.1). Taxonomy (NCBI): domain Eukaryota; kingdom Metazoa; phylum Chordata; class Mammalia; order Peramelemorphia; family Peramelidae; genus Macrotis; species Macrotis lagotis. The sequence goes on from NC_133658.1 coordinate 36,714,944, forward strand.
CATTGTTTTCCAGAGTTAAGGTCTAGTAAGCAAGCTGAACTCTTGAGCTTGGTATAACAATCTTTTGCCCTCACCCTCTGGCACAATCCTGTAATTATTGTATAGCCTTGAGCTCAGACAAGCATAGGATAAGCTCAGACACAAATTCTGGTCATGATGACCTGCTATAAATCAAACTTGTCTCATAGTTGCTGTTACTCTTCATCATCAGAGCTAGTTAACTGTATAGATGTTAGTACAAGAATGGAGATCTTTCCACACTGCCTTTGGTATTCCAGAAAAGGCAAGGCCCTAACGTGTCATGTTCCCTTCTTGCTTTCACATAAGTTTCCCTGACTTTGAAATTAAACTTGTTTTATTCTTCTCTTTTGTCTACCCTGCTTTATTCTGCTCTGGCCAGCCACAAATTAGAAGCTAGTTTGGAGCTGACAATTTTGTTTGAGCAATTATTTTTCCTTCTTCCTCAATGTACAGATAAGAAAAATTAAACTTTCCTATCATATAGTCCTACAAATTAAATTTTCATATTGGTTACACCCAAAAATCTAAGTCTCATTCTATATTTTAAATCCATCTCCTTTGCAGAAAAAGAGGGGTACCATACTTATCTTTAGTCTTCTTGAGTCATGGTTTACTAGGACAAAAATTTACAAAGGTTGTTCATCTCTATGAGTGAGGAATATAGGGACTTCCACACAGGTCCAGACCAAAATAGATACACAAAGAAGTCTTTCACCTTTCCAAAAAATTTTCTATACAAATTGATATTTCTAAATGATAGGTCAAACCATATCATTCTGTTCCAGGGAGTCATCAGCTTTCTTATTGCCTCTAGGATAAAGTACTAACTCCTTTTTAAAGACAATCAGAGTATGACTCAAGTCTGTCTTTAGAAGCTTACCCTTCAGGAGAAGGAAAAAAACCATTGAAGTGGGGTTGGAGTTCCAGAAACAGCCTACTTGTAGTTGAGGAGATAGAAGTGCTGGAACAATAGATTTGTAAGTACTGATCCTTGTCAAGGTTTTGAGAGGGAAAAGACCAGGTAAGGACTCTCCTCCAAAATAGGTCAACTAGTAGAAAAAACTGGTTTTCTGCATTATGCGCCTCTCAAAACTTCCATTAGTCTAGAGCCTAAGCTTGGACCTCCACAAATGGACTTCCATTAGATTTTACACCCATAAACCTAGGATTAGGGAGGCAGGTAGAAATTTTAGGCTCTTAATCTCTGTTGCCAAAAAACCAAAGTCTAGAAATTCAATAATCTGGTCCATGTTGTACATGATTCCATGCATTTTTTTAAACATTTAAATAAAAATATTATTTCTTTTCAGCCCCTCCCTCACCCACTGATAAGGCAAATATCAATTAAACTTGTGACATAAGACTAAAAAATTTCAATAGTAATCATGTAGAAAAAAAGCAGTAATAAAAACAAAGAAAATGAAATATTTATGCTTCAGTTTATATTGAATTTTTCAGAATGCTCTCTGGAGTTAGATAGTATGTTTCATCTTGAGTCCTTTGGAATTATCTTCATAAGAGTAGCTAAGTCTTTGACAGCTGATAATCATTACAATACTGTTATTCCTATGTACAATGTTCTGATGCTGATCACTTTGTATCCTCTCTATTTGCAAAACTTTGCTGTCACAAAAATAACCACTATAAATATTTTTATACATATAAGTGCTTTTCTTTTTTCTGTGATCTCTTTGGCATGCAGCAAGATAAAAGGAATTGCAGAGTTTTATAGTCCACTGGGCACAATTCCAAATTGTTCATAATGGTTGAAACAGTTGAACTGTAATTAAGGTCCTTATTTTTTCACATTTTCCCCCCAATATCAGTCATTTTCCTTATCTATCATGCTACCCAATCTGATAGGTGTGAGGTGGTAACTGAGTTTCATTTGCATTTCTTTAATCATTGCTGATTTATGGCATTTTTCCTCCTAAGACAATGGATATCTTTGATTTCTTCAGAAAACTCCCTTTTCACACTCTTTAACCACAATGAGAATCTCATTTTTCTGCTTATATAGTACCAAAGCCTGTGACTACTTTAAAGTGTAACAGGTATTCTTGTACTTTACTGGTAATGAATTCCTTCCCTTTGACATTCAGAACATTGGACAGAAATCACATAGTATCAATATCTACCATAGATCCTCACCAAGCTTGTAGAGTTTTTTTTTTAATGTTTCAGTAACTACACTGAAGAACATGAGCAGAAGCAGCACTGGGAACATTAGGAAAACAGCTCAAATTATAATGCTTTCCTCCAGCCTGGTCAACAAGTAGTTATGACACAACAGGCTTATCTGATGGCCAAGAGGGCATGCATATGCCTCTTGCAAGTCATCTGCCCAGGGATCAAAGTTAATACCAAAGGGTCTCCCAATACCACCACCCTTTCAGTATTATCTGGCTCAATCACTATTCTCTCTACATACTACAAGGCCCATGGGAGGTTAGTATTTATTTTTCTCCTACTGGAGGATTCTACAGAGGGGAGGGGTATCTCCTTTCATGGGGGCTAAATAAGGACCCATGGAAATTCCTACAAGAACTCAGAATCATAGTGAAGACAACTATGGGATCCTCCCACATTCCTTTCAAACTACAAGGTATAAATTCTCTGATGGTAATTCCAGGAGTGCCCTCTCAAAATGCCTTCCACAAGCTTCTGTTTCTCAGAACAGATTCCTTGATGCTAGAATAAGTTGTGTTCTCTGACTGAAGGCATTCCATATAAATGATATTCATAAATTCTCCTCAATATCAATGCTCTAATGTTGAGCAAGTTTTATAGTCAGAAGGAAAGTCTGCTCACAAAAAGTATATTCAGGTTTCTCTTCAGTATAAATTCTGTGATGTCCACTAAGTTCTGAGTTAGTGATATTCATAAAGAATCTTTCCAATATGAATTTTCAATGCACAGTAAATTGCATCTTGTTCCTTAAGGCCTTCCTATATTCTCTACATTCATAATCTTTTTAACCAGTATGAATGCTCTGATGTATGGTTAAGCTATGCCTTACTTCTGAAGAACTTTCCACATGCATAAGATCATTTACCAGGATGAATTCTTTTATAGTTAATAAAGAAATCTCTGAAGTATGCATTGTCTGAAGAAAGAAAAGTGATGGCCTTTGTCTAAAGGACATATTAAAAACTCTGAACAGAAAAGAAGATCCTAAAAATAGATGAGACTAATGGTGTCCCTCACCAAATAAGGCTTTAATTAACAGAGAAAACAACAGCTATGAAAACATTAGCACTAGTAAATTCTACATTCATAAAGTTTCTCTCCAGTAGAAATTCTCTGAATCAGAGTAAGATATGACTTAGTATAAATGTTTTCCCACGTATACCTTAATGATAAGATTTCTTTCCAAAATGAATGCTCTGATACAAAGTAAGATGTAGCATCCTTCTAAAGGCATTCCCACTTATACTATGTTCATAGGGTTTCTATCCCTAATAATTTCTTTCATGTTTTATAAGATTTAACTTGTGAAGGAAAGACTTCCCATGCTCCTTACATTCATAAAGACTGTCCAGTATGAATTCTCTGGTGCACAGTAAGCTTTGTCTTCCTCCTGAAGGCCTTCCCACATTCACTACATTCATAAGGTTTCTCTCCAGTATGAATTCTCTGATGCACAGTAAGTTGTGTCTTAAGCCTGAAGGCCATCCCACATTCATTACATACATAAGGTTTTTCTCCAGTATGAATTCTCTGATGCATAGTAAGCTGTGTCTTAAGCCTGAAGGCCATCCCACATCCACTACATTCATAAGGTTTCTCTCCAGTATGAATTCTCTGATGTCCAGTATGTTGTGTCTTACTCCTGAAAGCCTTCCCACATTCACTACATTCATAAGGTTTCTCTCCAGTATGAATTCTCTGATGCACAGTAATATCTGCTTTACTCCTAAAGGCTTTCCCACATTCACTACATTCATAAGGCTTCTCTCCAGTATGAATTCTCTGATGTACAGTAAGCTGTGTCTTAAGTCTGAAGGCCATCCCACATCCACTACATTTATAAGGTTTTTCTCCAGTATGAATTCTCTGATGCACAGTAATATCTGCTTTACTTCTGAAAGCCTTCCCACATTCATTACACTTATAGGGTTTCTCTCCTGTATGAATTCTCTGATGCACAGTAAGACGAGGCTTCCTCCTGAAGGCCTTCCCACATTCACTACATTCATATGGTTTTGCTCCAGTATGAATGCTCTGATGGAAAGTAAGTTGGGTCTTACATCTGAATGCCTTCCTACATTCACTACATTCAAAAGGTTTCTCTCCAGTATGAATTCTCTGATGTAGAGTAAGCTGTGTTTTAAGCCTGAAGGCCTTCCCACATTCACTACATTCATAAGGTTTAGCTCCAGCATGAATTCTTTGATGTCGAATTAGTTCTGAATTGTAGTGGCAAGCCTTTCCACACTCTTTACATTCATAAAGAATCTTTCCAGAATGAACTCTCTGATGTAAATTAAGTTGTGTCTTACTCCTGAAGGACTTCTCACATTCACTACATTCATAAGGTTTCTCTCCAGTATGAAGTCTCTTATGCAAAGTAAGATGTGACTTCATCCTGAAGGCCTTCCCACATTCATTACATTCATAAGGTTTCTCTCCAGTATGAATTCTTTGATGTTTAACAAGGTCTGAGTTGTAGAAGAAAGTTTTCCCACATTCCTTACATTCATAAAGACTCTCTCCAGTATGAATTCTTTGATGAACAGTAAGATTTGACTTCCTCTTAAAGGTCTTCCCACATGTATTACATTCATAAGGTTTCTCTGTACTATGAATTCTCTGATGCATAGTAAGCTGTGTCTTAAACCTGAAGGCCATTCTGCATTCACTACATTCATAAGGTTTCTCTGCAGTATGAATTTTCTGATGCATATTAAGCTTTGAATTCCTCCTGAAGGCCTTCCCACATTTATTACATTCATAAGGTTTCTCTCCGGTATGAATTCTCTGATGCATGGTAAGCTGTGCCTTAAACCTGAAAGCCATTCCACATTCACTACATACATAAGGTTTCTCTGCAGTATGAATTTTCTGATGCATATTAAGATTTCCCTTCCTCCGGAAGGCCTTCCCACATTTATTACATTCATAAGGTTTCTCTCCAGTATGAATTCTCTGGTGCATAGTAAGCTGTGTATTAAACCTGAAGGACACGCCACATTCATTACATTTATAAGGTTTCTCTCCAGTATGAATTCTCTGATGTTTAATAAGATATGAGTTGTAGATGAAAGTCTTTCCACACTCCTTACATTCATAAAGAATCTTCCCAGTATGAATACTCTGATGCAGATTAAGTTGTGTCTTACTGTAGAAGGACTTCTCACATTCACTACATTCATAATATTTCTCTTCAGTAAATTCTTTGCTCCCTGAAAGGAAGAATAAAGAACTGATTAATCCTACCCCTTCCCTTTCTGAAAATGTTTCAATTTTTCTCTTGCCTTTCCACTTGAAAACATTGGTCTTACTACTTATTTGCTGATTATTTTCAGTGAATATATGACTCAAAATTAACATATATATAAAATGACTTAAAATGAAATTACCTAGCAAGATTACTTAGATTAATTTATTCTAATTAACTGCTAGACATTTGATGAGAAAGAAAGAGACATGGAATAAATAGTAGAAAATAAAAATAGGAGGACAGAGGGTCATATCAGACAATTGTTGCCATAAATGTCTGTAAAAATCCAACAAATCTTCTTTGGAAGGAATTGGGTAAATTTGTGATAAGTCAGATACAATTCCAAAAACGTAAATGATTGAGACATACACGGATTTTTTCATAAGAAAAAATATCAATAACTATCTGAAACAATAATGAAACTCTGGCAATCAAAGACAAAAAACTCAGGACAATTTGGAGGTCTCCCCAAATAGTCATCAGATTAGAAAGACATTTTAAAATAATAAATTTTTGGAAATTAGGTTGAAATAGGTACTTATTAAGCTACTGATGCCAGTTTTCTGAAAAGGAACAAAGCAATTTAAGCTTTAGCTACAAAACTTCATAAGCTTTGAACATCCTGTACAATATGTTAAAAGAACTTTGACCTAAAATGACCAACAGAGCAGTATTTTCCAAAGACCCATTTCTATGATTTATATGCAGTCACCTGTACAGATGCTTTTAGGAATATCTGCCTCTGGCATCCAAGATGATTCCTTTCTTTCCAAATGGTAGATCATTTCTGGTTTGGAGACCACAAATCCTGTTTGTTGAAAACAAAAAAGTGCTAGCTAGGTACATTCATCTCAGAATTCAGTAAAAAAGCATAAAGATGAAATACTTCTCTCAACTCTTAGTAGAAAATTGGGGGAATAAGGGTGCAAAACATAACTTATACCATCCAAGGCACTATGTTAGCTGATTTCATCTGTGATAATTTTTTTCAACCAGGGATGACTCAATAGTCTAGATGGAAGAAGACGTTGGGTTTGATTTTCCTTGCTTTTTATGTAATGGGAAGGGAAGGAGATCTTATTTTTTTTTAAAGAAATCTACAAAATAACAAAATTATTGAAAACTAGTTCAAACATTTTTTGGGAAAAAAAAGTAGGCATGCTAAAACTATCCCAAAGATTAAGAACAAGACCAATGAAGGATATGCTAATATGTTGGAATGGGTTAAAAATAGGACTTATGAAAAATAATTTATTGATTCAGCTTGGACAATGGGAACATGAAACATAATGGAGTTAAATAGAAAATCTTGGATTTGAAGTAACAGAGAGGAAAAGATACACTCTCAAGAATAATAATAAATCAAATAGGCATGTACTAAGCAAAGACCTTTCTCCTCGAAATAGGTAGCACAGTTCTCTTTCTCCAGGCTACACTAGAACTAAAAATAGCTTCCTTCTGTCTGCCAAAGAATAACTTAAAATCTTGAAAGTCTGAATTGTGTGTGTGTGTGTGTGTGTGTATATATATATATATATATATATATATATATATATATATATATATATATATCTCAACACTGCAAAGTGAAGTTGGTCTTACCCAAAGAGACCAAGTTGCTGTAGTTCTCCAGCATCACCTCCCTGTACAAGTTTTTCTGTGATGGGTTCAAATTAACCCATTCCTCCCAGGTGAATTCCACAGTCACATCCTGGAATGTTACCGATTCCTGAAACACCAGAAATATTTCTAATTACCCACATTAACTCTAATTATTATGATGTTTGCTTATGAACTCCTTGTCAATAGGAATTGTTTCAGATACTACAGTGACTGGTGTATAACAGACACTTCAGAAGTCCTCTCATTAGACTCTAAGTTCCTTAAGGACAATGGCTACTTTTGCTTTTCTTTTTATCTTCAAAACTTAATACAGTAGATGCTTATTGTTTTTAATGGATCCAGGGACATCAGTTTTAACTGTTTATTGCTTGCTTAATTCTATTTTTACCACATGAATATGATTATGCTCCATGCTCCTGGAACCATAAGAGCAAAGATGAGCATGGATGACTACCATGTATCTACAATACTGTGGAAACATTTGTTACAGTTGAAAAGGAAATTAACCAGTTCATATATTTAGAACTGAAAGAGACTTGAGTCCAACTTTCTCATTTTTTAAATTAGGGAAATAACTTGAGAGGGAAAGTAACTTGCTGAAAGTCAAAAGGGAGGAAATTACATATCTGAATTTTAAGTTTTCTCAACTGAAAACCCAGAGAAATTTTCACTATACCATGCTGCAATTCCCTTTCTCTATAACCAGAACAAGGTCATAGGTGAGTTTATACTCCAAAACAATGATAAGAGCACTCTTTGAGGGCAGCAATAAACAGAAACAATCTGTATTTTCACCAATAATGAATGATTAGGAAAAAATGACTTATGATAAAATAGATTTGTTAAATAGTATGAAATGACAATTATGAGGAATTCTGAAAAGCACAGGAAATATGAATTGACTTGCAGTATGAAATAAGCAGAACCTATAGATTATACAGAAAGACTACAAAAATATATCTTTTAAAAAGCAAAAAAATGTTGAAGTCTAAGTAACTAGAAAAACTGTTACTGCATCTTAATAGCAGAGAAAATGCACCCCTCAACAGGAGAATATTTTTATGAATTATCCAATAGATTCACTATAATTGGTGATTTTGTGTAACTGTGTTTCTTTTTTATAAGGGAAAGTAAGGGAAAAAATATCAACATAATGACTAAGGTGAATAGGAAAACTGAAGCCTTTTCCAATGGCTCACTAAACAACTCATTTTAAAAATATATTCTAGGAATGTGGCAGAATATGAAATCACTGGTCTAAGCTTTGCAGAATCTACTATATTTTTTGAAACTTGGCACAAGTCCCATTTTTCTGGGGTACCAACACCATTCTCCAAGATCTTTCAGGGATATCTCAGAATGGCAAAGCAATCAAACCAACTGTAAACTTCTTTCAAACTGCTGAATCTTGTCTATCTCCTTTTACTTTAACTAACAACTTCTTGTTGACAACTTAGGGACTCTCATTTCTACTTCAAACAACAATTGAGTCGCTTAGCCTTCTCTTAGGCATCCCTTATCATTATCCTATTTTCTATTATCTATTTTTAAAAATCATTTTTGTAATATATCACCAAAATCAGATATTTTGGGTCTGTATTGTCTCTCCACTGTACTTTACATTGTTTTATTTTTTTAATTCATCTTCAGTTAATGGTTCTTAAAGATATCTTATTATCCTGATTAGTTATGCTTCAAGTCAATCAGCTATTAGCAATTACAGCTGATATCTCTTATACTTTATGTTTCTTCCTTAAGGATATGATTTCCTCTCATCATATTCAATTTGGATCAATGTATACCATAGAAACAATGTAAAGACTGGCAAATTGCCTTCTGTGGGGGTGGGGGGAGGGAAGTAAGATTGGGGAAAAATTGTAAAACTCAAAATAAATAAAATCTTTAAGTACAAAATAAAGGAATGAGCCTGCAAAAAAAAAAGTAAGCTCACTGAGGAGGATCTATTTCATTTTATGCTTTTGTATACCCATCCCAGTCTTTATGCTTAATAAATATTTGTTGAATTGAATTGGAATAAAAACAGCAATTACAGCTAAGTCTCAATTAGTCTTTTCTTTATACTTTGCTGCTTCTTGCTCCATTCAATTCACTATAAAGTAGTACTTTCCCAAAATGTAGATTTGAATCAAGGACTTGAGTCTTAAATTCTTAGTAGATATCAGATAAAGATATATGATCTATCATGACAGTAGGAGGGGGATATTCAGCAAAAGATATTCTCATCCTTCCTCCTTAAGTACAGAAAGGGGGGCCATTTATTAAAACGTATTTTCTAGCACTCCTATTTCCCTCATCAAATTGGGAAAAAGTGATGAACAAAATCCTTGTAATGAAGACACACACACACACACACACACACACACACACACACACAAACAAAACTCTGAAGATGATATGAACCTTATATAGTGGAAATAATGATGAACTCTACCAAAGTTGCTGAATATAAAATAAACTTATAGAAATCAACAACATGTCTATGTACTAACCAGAAGCAAGAGAAAGAAAGAGAGATTCCATTTATAATAACCACAGACAGTATAAAATACATGGGAGTCTCCCTGCCCAGATTCACCCAAGAACTACGTGAACATCACTATAAAACACTTGTCACACATATAAAGACAGAAGCTAACAACTGGAGAAATATTCATTGCTCTTGGGTAAGTTACTCTAGTATAATAAAAATGAGAATTCTACCTAAATGAAAATACTTATTCAGTGCCATACCTTTCCTACTACCAAAGAATTTCTTTATACAGCTAGTAAAAACAAGAAACATTATTGGGATGAACAAAATATCAAGAATACCAAAGAAATCAAACCAAAAAAAAAAAAAAAACTGTGAACAAAGGGAACTAAGTATAACAGATTACAGACTATATTAAAAGAAGTAATTATTAAAATAGCCTGGGATGGACTAAGCAATTCAATAGTTGATGAATAGAAAAGATTCAATACAGAATAAATGAAAATAAAGACTATAATAATCTAGTGTTTGAAAAACCCAGAGAGTAAAGCTTTTCAGGTAAAAACTTGCCATTTCATAGAATTTGCTGGGGAAAAAAAACAGAGCAGTCTAGCAAAAAAACAGGTGTGGATGATGTCAAATGATAAGATAAAGTCAAAATAAGTACATGATTTAGACATAAAGAATGGTAACATAAGCAAAGTATGTCAGCATGGGAAAAACATAACTTAAAAATCTAGGGAAAAGAGAAGAATTTATGATCCAAAAAAGATAAAGATGATTACAGGAAATAACATGCATATTTTTAATTATATGAAATTTAAAAGTTTTTCCAGGAACAAAATGAATGGAGCCAAAGTTAGAAAGCAATCAGGAAAAAAGGAAAAAGTTTCAACAGCAAAATTACTCAGAAGATCAAACCACTGTTTTCTCAGTCACCAAAGACGGGAATGGCTAAATAAGATATGGGATAAGATTGTGAGGGAATACTAAGAAATGACAAGGGGGTAGGTCCAGAAAAACTGGAAAATACTTCTATGAACCCAACACAGTGAAGTGAGCAGAATCAGGAGCACATTGTGCCTAGAAAGGGCAATCCTGTAACAATGATCAACTGTGAAATACTTGGCTGCTTTTCATCATGATGAGAATGTATGAAAATTCTAAAGGACTCATTTTGCAAAGCAAATGGGGTTAAGTGGCTTGCCCAAGGCCACACAGCTAGGTCATTCTTAAGTGTCTGAGGCTGGATTTGAAGTCAGGGACTCCTGACTCCAGGGCCGGTGCTCTATCCACTGTGCCACCTAGCTGCTGCCCCTTCTCTTCACCTATGTAATGGGTATCTTGTTGCTTACCTCGTCCATGAGCCAGGAAAGAGTTGGAGGGAGGAAAAGAATTAGGAATCTAAAGTTTAAAGATAAATGCTAATTTTGGGGAAGGGGGCAATGAATATAAACATGATCTCTATGGTATCTTTTAACTCTAAATATGTTTCTCTAGAGCACAGTCACAATTTCTGGGGTTATGGCAGAGCAGGAAGAAACGTCTCCTGTGGTCCTCGGGCTGAGATGGTATCTCAGGAAAGAAGCAATTGGTACTGACCTCGCAGGGCCTGGCTGCCAGGGCAGGAGCCATGCCCTCTTGCTCAGTCTTCCAGCTCCTGGGCCGGGGCAGAGTTCTGCGGAGGGGAGAACCGTTACAAGCCGGGGTCACACTCTGGTCTCCCTCAGGGACCACGGGGGGACAAGGAGCGGACAGACACGACCCCCCATCTCCTGGGCGCCCGGGCAGAGATGACGCGGGGGGAGGGGGCCGGCCAGGACCAGGGGCTCCTTCCCTGAGGCCCCGCCCCGCCCCCACACCCCCGGTGGAGGGCCTGTCGGGGGGCTCTGGGACCCGCGGGGGGCGGGGCGGGGTCTGAACCCCCAGACTCATCTGCGGGGGCAGAGTCTGAGCCGTGCCACCTGCGGAAGCCGCTGAGCCCCGTGTGCCTCGGTTTCCCCATCTGTAAAACGAGCTGGAGAAGACCACGGCAACCACCCCGGGGTCTCGGCCAAGAAAATGCCCAACGGGTCACGAAGGGTCGTCACGCCCGAGCCAGCCGTGCCCTCCCGCCTTCGTTTCTGCGCCTGCGCCGGCGCGGAGCCCTCCCCCAGCTCCTCCCCCACAAGTTCCCCGAGGCCCGTCGCCCTCCGGCGGAGGCTCCTCCCCACGCGATGCCGCGGCTTCGCCCGTCCGGAGGCGGCTGGGCCCGGCCCGGCGTGCGGGGGCCCCTCACCCGGCTTCGGGGCACCTCCGGACGGAGGAGACAACCCGGAGCAGGAAAGAGGACTGTGAGGGCGGGCCGGAAATGACGGTGGCCCTGGGAAAGACTCCCGAGCAAGGCCTTCTGGGAGTCGTAGTCTGGCGGCCGCTGCCTTTTCTGCGCATGCGTGGCCTCTGGCCCGGCCTCGCCGCCCCGCCCCCCGCCACGCGAGCTCCCGGCGCTGAAGCGGCGGCTCCGAGGAGTGCAGGGCGGAGCAGGAGGGAAATAACGGGGGTCCGGGAGGTGCCGCCCGGGGGGCTACATCTGAACTGGAAAGATGTGGAGCGTGGCAACTTCGGGGAGCCACTCTGGACGTGGGGGGTTTGAAAGGAAAACAAACCCCTCTCATCTCTAATATGATAAAACACGTGTCTTCTGTTTCTGAGGGTGGGGAGAGGGAGAGAAAACCCTTTAATGGGGGGGGCTCTTGGCCAAATAGAGGGTTTAGATGGCCAAATTAACCCCTTTTCTTTCTTTTTTCTTTTTTTCTTTTTTGCAAGGCAATGGGGTTAAGTGGCTTGCCCAAGGCCACACGGCTAGGTCATTACCAAGTGTCAGAACTCGGGCACTCCTGCCCCCAGGGCCATACTCCATCCACTGCCACCTAGCCGCCTCATACCTTTTTCTTTTTCCCCAGACTGGTTCAATCATTAGCATCAAACTCTTTAGAGTGCTGATAAAATATTTTTTCTAAAGCCTAACTTCTTTATAAAAGTGCAGACAGCAAATATATATATATATATATATATATATATATATATATATATAAATATATATATATATATATTAAAAGTAATGGAATTTCCCCAAGAGGGATGAAGAAGAGTAGTTTAGGAAGTGAAGTGTAATTAAATTCACCCAGCTCCTAAAGGCAACAAAACGTCAGTATCCAACCTGACAATTGGCTTTAAGTGAATAAAAAAACTTACACAAGCCTCCAACTTCTCTCATTAAATTCAGGTTTGGATATGAATCTATTCTTCATTTCTATTTTCCATACAGGTCCAAATTTCCCATTCCCTTTACCCACTACAGCTTCCAACTTCCATCATGCTTTTCATCCCTCCTAACTAGGAAAACTGATATTAGTCTCTTTATAAATAAAATGTAAGCATTCCCCATTCTCCTCCATTCCCCATTTTGTGGAATTCAATAAGATTCATGAACTAATAAAAGTCTGCTTATATTCTACAGAAAGAATCTGCAAAGATTACATATTTAAAGATAGAGTCAACTCAGTCTCTTACTTTCCCTCCCCTTGAACTACTCCCATGTTTGCTACTGATGCTCAAGTTCATGCTGTCTTCCTACTAATTTCAGTTGTCTCTCCACAACTCTTTCATGTGGGTAGAGAATCTGGTCTCTGGTAGTCTTCATCTGGGCCACCACTGCCAATCCTTTGAATTCATTCCTCTTATTTATTTCTAATTAATTTATCCTGTATTTAAGGGTGGCAGATATTCCAATTCAGGAAGCTTGGACATATTATAAACACTAATTTTAGAATTTTTTAACTTAAAAATATATTTTTATTTATAGCAATTATTTTTCCTTTTTCATCATTGAAAAAGAAAACTTTATGAACATATAGTCAAACAAAATAAATTATGCTCACACCCATAAATAAGTCATTCTATATATTAAATCCATCATCTCTACAGAGATGAGAACCATACTTAACTTCAGTCCCCTTGAATCAAGTTATGCCTAGGATGATAGTTTACAAAGCAGCTGTCTATCTCTGTTAGTGTAGATAACTTCCATTCAGGTCCAGACCAAAACAGACACATAGGCAGCCTTTCTCCTTTCCAACACATTCTCTATACAATTAAATTGAATATATCATTCTATTCAGTCAATAGTTTTCTTACTGACTTTAGAATAAAATGGTAAGTCATTTGTTGAAGCCCATCAGATTGTGACTCAATTCTATTTTCACAAAATGATTTCATATAGCTAACCCTGTAGGAGATGGCAAGATGCATGAAAAACAGTGAAGGGCTGGAAGAGAAGAGCAACTCCAGAAACTAAGCCTATTGGCACACTTGTGGTTGAGAAGCCAGAATTGCTGAAACAATGAGTTTGTAAGTAATAATGTTTGTCCTCGGAAGAAGACTACAACATCAAGAAGATGACCACTAATAACAAATCCTATTGTATCAAGGATCATTAGGTGTACTGATATCCTAGAGGGAGAAGATTCACATTTGTAGAGGTCTTAACATTATTGATAAGGCATAAGTTCCTGGATTTGGGAGGAGTTATCCCACCTGGCATATCCTTCTGGACATACCTCCTAGTAGGTGTGTCTAATAGCTAGTCCCATCTTAAATAGACCATTCCTTTCTTTGATGGAGAAGTAAGTTCTCAGATCTGACCTTCTGATAGTGGTAGGTACAAGGACCCAGTTCCAAAGCTCTATCTTTGGGGTTTTGGTTCTCTAGCCAATTTAATTATTATTCTTAAGGGCCAAACTCACAGTTTCTCACTAGGTAGTCAAACCCTTTGTAATCTGTTAACAGGATTGAACAAATCCAGAACTCTTCTTCATAACTTCCACTGGTTTGCTAAAAGTTTTTTGATGGTTTATTTTTGTAATCATTAAAATGATCTTAATAGATTAAAAGAAAATTTTTGCCCCACAAACTTCTAGTATGAGGAATACTTGGTTCAGATTTATATCCTTCTTTTGGGAGAATAAGAGAGGTTTGGGATTCTTTTGTTCTAATAGATAATGTCTAATTCAATAGTCAATCACAAAAAAGTATAAGTTTGTAACTTAATTTAATGAAGAGAATCACTTGGGTTGAAATTAACTCTATAGCTTGGAAAGCTTTATCCATACTAGGTATTGTATGGATTATGGTTGAAAGGTAAATGAAAGTTGGGTGGTCTGAATGAGTAATTGGTTTGAAAGATTTGGAAGTAGAAATTAAATCTGGAGGGAAAATATGAAAGATAGTGAAAAAAAATTAAAATGGGAATAAAAATGGAGGACATGGGCATAGCAAAGTAAAATGATTCGAGCCCTTCTTGTCTGTGGACTGTAGGTTTGAATACTTACCTGCTTCAAAGTACCTAACGTCAATTTTATAAACAATGTTTCAGAAATACTGTTAGAAAATTTTGTTTTTTTCATTCCTAAATGTTATGTATTTAATTCTTAAGTCTGTTGTAATTATACTTTAAAAACTTTTTAGAACTATAAGAGATGATTTTATAAGGGCTTTCTGTGAAATTAGCATGGAGAGGAACCTTTTAAAGAATCCTCATCTGTGGAGATCAAAGCAATTCATAGCCATATGAAAAAATGCTCGAAATCATTAATTATTAGAGAAATGCAAATTAAAACTTCTCTGAGGTACCACCTCACACCTCTCAGATTAGCCAATATGACCAGAAAGGATAATGATCATTGTTGGAAAGGTTGTGGGAAATCTGGGACACTATTACACTTTTGATGAAGCTGTGAACTCATCCAACCGTTCTGGAGAGCTATTTGGAACTATGCCCAAAGGGCAACAAAAATGTGCATACCCTTTGACCCAGAAATACCACTACTGGGTCTATATCCTGAAGAGATGATGAAAAAGGGTAAAAACATTACTTATACAAAAATATTTATAGCAGCCCTATTTGTGGTGGCAAAGAATTGGAAATCAAGTAAATGTCCTTCATTTGGGGAATGGCTTAGCAACCTGTGGTATATGTATGTCATGGAACACTATTGTTCTATTAGAAACCAGGAGGGATGGGATTTCAGGGAAGCCTGGAGGGATTTGCATGAACTGATGCTGAGTGAGATGAGCAGAACCAGAAAAACACTGTACACCCTAACAGCAACATGGGAGTGATGTTTAATCTTGAAGGACTCACTCATTCCATCAGTGCAACAATTGGGAACAATTTTGGGCTGTCTGCAAAGGAGAGTGCCATCTGTATCCAGATAAGGAGATGTGGAGTTTGAACAAAGTTCAAGGAGTTTGAACAATGTTCAAGGACTATTCCCTTTAATTTAAAAAAAAAACAGATATCTTATTGTCTGATCTTGTTACCTCTTAGAATTCTTTTCTCTCCTCTAAGGATATGATTTCTCTCTCATCACACCCAATTTGGATCAAGGTACAACATGGAAACAAAGTAAAGACTGACAAATTGCCTTCTGTGAGGGGGGTGGGGGAGGGAAGTAAGATGGGGGAAATTGTAAAACTCAAATAATATCTTTAATAAAAATTAATTTTTAAAAAAGTATCCTCATCTGTGAGAGCTAGTGCTTGATTTTATGGCAGATAGGCATTTTAGTTTAGGTGTCAATAGTTTAAGATTTCAGGAACTAATCACATGCTTAGGTTAAAGTGCAATGATTTGATGCTAACAAATAACTAGTAATTAAAAAGGAAAATATTTCTATTCCTATAAAAAAATCAATATTTAGTCAGTTTTGGTTCATGAGTAAGATTAGATAAACATCTGGTTAATTGTGTCCACCCACCAGGATAACTTGTAGGAAGTGCATATTATATCTAACACTACATATATGTTAGATATAAAAATATTTGTTATTACAATCTGTGACATCCCCCCCTTTTTATGATCTCTTTGAGATACAGTCTAGTAGAGGTATTGCCAGATTAAAGCATAAGCATAGTTTGATTGCTCTTTGGGCATAATTCAAAAATGTTCTCCAGAATGGTTGGATCAGTCAGAACTCGATCAACAAAGTATTAGTATCCCACTTTTCCCACATCCTCTCTAACACAAATGATTTTCCTTTTTTGTCATTTTAGCCAATCTTGTATGAAGTAGTACATCAAAGTTATCATTTCTTTCATCAATAACGATTTAGAGCATTTCAAACTTATCTTTACAAGTTGATTATGTAGTATTTGCCCTGCAAAAGTTTGGAAAATGCAAAAAAAAAATGCATTGAAGAGAAGCTGGAAGAGAGAGCAGCTCCAGAAACTCATGTTGGCATACTTGTGGTTGAAAAGATGGGAAGGAATGTTTGACCAGATCCAAAGGATTTGTAGTGATTTTTTCAATTACTCATTCACAAAACCTTTCATTACCTTAGAGTCCAAGTTTGGACCTCCACAAATTGACCCCCATTGGATTTTATAATCATCTAGCTATAATTGGCAAACATTATTGGGGCTGAGAAAAATAAGGCATTTCCTCTCTGATGCAAAAAGTCTCAGGTCCAGGAATTCCATAATCTGGTCCAGGTTGTAAGTCCTTCCAAATATTTTTTTAAATCATTTAAATTTTTAAAATATTTTGAACACTCTTTTATTCTTTTTAACATTTTGCATCCCCAAATTCTCTGTATCAATTATAAATGTGAAATTAGGCAAAAATTTTCAATAATAAAAATGTAGCAAAATCAGTAGGAAAAACAAAATAAAGTATATATATATATATATATATATATATATATATATATACACATGTATATATATATATATTTCATTTTATGTTGAGTTCATCAGTCTTCTCTTTGGAAGCAGATAATATGTTTCATCATTGGTCCTTTGGAATTATCTTCATCATAGTAGCTAGACAGTTGATATTCATTACAATATTGCTGCTTTTGTGTACAATGAGCTCCTGGTGCTGATCACTCCACTTGTATGAATCCATATAAGATTTTCTGATTCCTGTCTTATATTGTTGTTATATTAATTCCCTGTATTATATTGTTCAGTAGTTCAATGATTGCGTGACTCTTCCTGCCATCACTTTGGGGGTTATTGGCAAAGATAGTGGAGTGTTTTTGTCATTTTCTTCTCCAGTAGATTAAAACAAAAAGAGATTAAGTGATTTGCCCAGAGTTGCAGAGCTATCAAGTATCTGAAGCCTTATGTGAACTCAAGGCTTATTGACTTATGGGGCTATCGATCAACTAAGTCATCTAGTTATCATCTATTCTTTCTTACAACAAAATGGCATTCCATTAAAACCATAAATCATAATTTCCTCAAATGATAAATATACTCTCTATTTCTAATACTTTGCTATCACAAAAATAGCTGTTATAAATATTTTTGTACACATAAGTGCTTTACTTTTTTTGTTGATCTCTTTGGCATATAGACAAAATAGAATTATGGCATGGAAAAGGGAATGAAGTTTTACAGGTCATTGAGCATAGTTCCAAATTGTTTTCCAGAATGATTAGTTCACAGTTGTGAACTGTGCATTAGTGTCCTTATTTTTCCACATTCCCTTCAGAATTAGTTATTCTCCTTATCTATCACATTAGCCAATCTCATAGGTGTGGGTGGTTTCTAAGAGTTGTTTTCATTTGAATTTCTCTAATCAATACTGATTTAAGACATTTTTTTCTGAGACAATAGATAGTTTTGTTTTCTTCTGAAAACTCCCAGTTCTGGGAAATAATTTTTACAACTAGTATTTCTGACAAAGGACTCATTTCTAAAATATACAGAGAACCGAGTCAAATTTTTTTTTAAAAAAAAACCATTCCCCAATCGACAAATGGTCAAAGGATATGCAAAGGTAATTTTCAGATGAGGAAATCAAAACGATCCATAGTTATATGAAAAATTGCTCGAAATCATTACTTACTAGAGAAATGCAAATTAAAGCATTAAAAAGCAAATTAAACCACCTCACACCTCAACCTGACCAATATGACCAGAAAGGACAATGATCAATGTTGGAGGGGATATGGGAAATCTGGGACACTAATGCATTGTTGGTGGAACTGTGAACTCATCCAACCTTTCTGGAGAGCAATCTGGAATTATGCCCTAAAGGCAATAAAAATGTGCATACCCTTTGATCCAGCAATACCCCCACTGGGTATATATACCCTGAAGAGATGATGAAAAAGTGCAAAAACATCACTTGTACAAAAATATTCATAGCAGCCTTCTTTGTGGTGGTAAAGAATTGGAAATCAAGTAAATGTTCTTCATTTGGGGAATGGCTTAACAAACTATGGTATATATGTATGTCATGGAACACTATTGTTCCATTAGAAACCAGGAGGGAGGGAAATTCAGGGAAGCCTGGAGGGATTTGCATGAACTAATGTTGAGCAAGATGACCCAAACCAGAAAAACATTGTACACCCTAACAGCAACAGGGGGGTGATCATCATCCATGATGGACTTGCTCATTCCATCAGTGCAACAATCAGGGACAATTCTGGACTATCTGCAATGGAAAATGCCATCTGTATCCAGAGAACAAATTGTGGAGTTTGAATAAAGACCAAAGATTATTACCTTCAATTTAGAAAAAAAAGTTATCTTATTATGTAATTTTGCTATCTCTATAATTCAATTTTCTTCCTTAAGGATATGATTTCTCTCTCATCACATTCAAGGAGTATGAATTCTCTGATGCAAGGTAAAGTATGACTTACTAGTGAAGGCCTTCCCACACTCCTTACATTAGATCAATGCATTCCATGGAAACAATGTAAAGACTAACAGACTGCCTTCTGTGGGGGGTTGGGGGGAGGGAAGTAAGATTAGGGGGAAAATTGTAAAACTCAAAATAAATAAAATCTTTAGAAAAAAAAAAAGAAAACACCCAGTTCATATCCTTTGACTACAATGAGAATCTCATTCTTCTGGTCATATGTCACTAATAACAGCACAAGGCCGCGGCTACCTTAAAAGTATAAGTTATTCATGTTGTTTACTGGTACTGAATTGCTTCATTTTGACATTCAGATCATTGGGGTAGAAATCACATAGCAACAATATCTGCCATAGCATTTTACTAGGCTTTTAATGGAATTACAACTCTTTATGGTTCAGTGGCTACACTGAAGTATGAGTAGAAGCAGCCAGGAAAATCAGTAACACAACATAGAATATGGTGCCTTCTTCCAGCACAGTCAACAAGTATTTATCACACATCATGGTCATCCATATACCTCTTGCTTGTCATCTGCCAGGAATCAAAGTTAATATCAAGAGTCTCCCAATACTAAACAGCCACTCAGTATCCTCTGACTTAACTACTATATTCTCTCCATACTAGAAGGTCCATGGAAGGATAATATTAATCTTTCTCCCCTTAAAAGGACTCTGCATAGGGGAGGAATATATTTTTTCATGGGAGCTCAATAGGGTCTCTGAACTTCATATAAAGACTCAGAATCAGACATTTTCAGATCCTCCCAAATTCCTTATATTCATAAAGATTCCACAAAGTACAGATTCTCTGATGGACAATAGTGCCCTCAGTCAAAATGTCTTTCCATAGAATTAATAACTCATAGCATTTCTCTCCAGAATAAATTCTATCATCTATTTGAGTTAGTTGAATCTTCAGTCTGAAGGTATTCTACATTCATTATATTCATAAGTTCTGTGTCCAGTATCAATGCTCTTGTGTTGAGTAAGTTCTAAAGTCAGGAGGAAGGTCTGTACACATATTCACAAGGTTGCTCTACTGTGTGAATTTTGTGATGTCCAACAAGTTCTGAGTTGTAGTGGAAAATCTTTGCACATTCTGCAAGTTCATAAAGAATCTTCCCAATATGAATTTTCAGTATACAGTATGTTGGTCTCTTTTGAAGACCTTTCCATATTCTCTATATTCAAAGGTTTTCTATAAATGTTCTGATGTAATAAGTTGTAGCTTACTTCTGAAGGTCTTTCCATATTCATAGGAATCCTCACCAGTATGAATTCTCAGATGTTCTGTAAAAAGTGAAGTAGTGATAATCTTCCATTGTTTCATTCAAGAGGAATTCCTCATATATGCATTTGTTGATGGACATAAAATCCTCTGTCTAAAGTACTTCCACATTCACTACATCCATATGGTATCTCTCCAGTATGAATTCTCTGTTCCACAGTAAAATATGACATCCCATAGAAGATCTTCCAACATTCATTACATTCTTTTTTTTTAAGGTTTTTTGCAAGGCAAATGGGGTTAAGTGGCTTGCCCAAGGCCACACAGCTAGGTAATTATTAAGTGTCTGAGATCAGATTGGAACCCAGGTACTCCTGACTCCAAGGCCAGTGCTTTATCCACTACGCCACCTAGCCGTCCCAATTCATTACATTCTTAAGGTTTCTCTCCAGTATGAATTCTCTGATGGCCATTAAGATGTAATTTCTGTGTAAAAACTTATCCACATTCACTGGAGTTATAAGGTATGAATTCTGTGATGTACATTAAGGCCTTCTTCTTTACAAGTAAAAGCTTTCCCACACTCCTTACATTCATAAGATTTCTCCTGGTATGAATTCTCTGATGTTCACTAAGTTTTGAGTTTTGGATGAAGGCCTTCCCACACTCCTTACATTCATAAGGTTTCTCTCTAGGATGAATTCTCTGATGACAATTAAGGTATGTCTTCTTTGTAAAGTCCTTTTCATATTCCCTATATTTGTAAGATTCCTCCCTGGTATGAATTCTCTGATGTTGACAAAGTTTTGAATTTTGGATGAAGGCCTTCCCACACTCTTTACATTTATAAGGTTTCTCTTCTTTGATGATAAAACATATGTGCCTTACTCTTGAAGGCCCTCCTACATTCATAAGGTGTCTCTCCATTATGAATTCTCTAATGCATTGTAAATGGTGCTTTACTGCTGAAGGCTTTCCAATATTCACTATATTCATAAGGTTTTTCTCTGTGAGGCATAGTAAGGTATTTCTTACTGGTGAATGTCTTCCTACATTCAAAACATTCATATGTTTTTTCTCCAGTATGAATTCTCTGATGCATGGTAAAGTATGACTTACTAGTGAAAGCCTTCCCACAATCTTTACATTCATAACGAATCTTTCCAGTATGAATAGTCTGGTGTATATTAAGATGTGATTTATTCCTGGAGGTCTTCTCACATATAGTAAGTACATTCATAAGGTTACTCTCCAGTATGAACTCTCTGATGTTGAAAGAGTTGAGAGGACTTCTCACAGTCATTACATTCATAATAGTTCTCTTCTATAAATTCTTTGCTCCTGGAAAAGAAGAATAAAAAAACTGATTAACTCTAACTTTGCTTCCAATTCTCAAGGTTCCTACTTGCTCAAAAAGTTTTAGCTGAAAAAACTAGTCTCACAATTCTTCCACTAAGGATTACAGATTATCTCATGTAAAAATATGATAAAAAATTAAAATATAAATAAATTGACAGATTTAAATTA
Source organism: Macrotis lagotis (assembly GCF_037893015.1). Lineage (NCBI taxonomy): Eukaryota > Metazoa > Chordata > Mammalia > Peramelemorphia > Peramelidae > Macrotis > Macrotis lagotis. Next base: position 36,736,976 of record NC_133658.1, read on the forward strand.
CCTGGAAAGATGACTTAGATGAATGTATTCTAATATAAATGGTTGACACTCTTAATGGAATAAGGAAATGAATGACTATTAAAACTAAATGATTTCAAAAGAAGGGAAAAGGCCTCACATGTATAAAAAATATTTATAGCAGCTTTTTTTGTGAAGGCAAAGAATTTGAATCTGAAAGGTGCCCATCCTTTGGGGAATACCTGAACAAGTTATGGTATAGAAATATTATGGAATATTATTGTTCTATAAGAAATGCTGAGCAGGCAGATTTCAGAAAAACATGGAAAAAACTTAAATCATCTGATACTGAGTAAAGTGAGCAGAACCAGAGGACATTGTACACACTAACAGCAATACTTTGTGGTAATCAGTTATGATAGACTTACTCTTCTCAATAATACAGTGATCAAAGACAATTCTAAAAGACTTGTAAAATAGCATCCATATCCAGAGAAAAATTCAAAGTCTAAATGCAGATCAAAGTATACCATTTTTACTTTTTTAAATATTTTTCTTAATCATAGTTTTTCTTTTTTGTTCTGATTCTTTTGCAGCATTACTAATATGAAAATATTCATAACATATTACACATTTATAATCTATATACCTGTATAAACCTATTTAACCAAATTATTTGCTATTATTTTGGGGGGTAGTAAGGGTGGGATGGAGAAAACATAGCAAAAATGAATGTTGAGGGGCAGCTAGGTGGCACAGTGGATAGAGCACCGGCCCTGGAATCAGGAGTACCTGAGTTCAAATGTGGCCTCAGACACTTAATAATGACCTAGCTGTGTGACCTTGGGTAAGCCACTTAACCCCATTTGCCTTGCAAATAAAAAAAAAGTTTTAAAAAAATAAATGTTGAAAACTATCTTTACATATAATTTGAAAAAAAAGATAAATTTAAAAAACAAACCATGATGAATTTGAAAGATTGCATAAGTAGCTAGGTGGCATAGTGAACAAAGTGAAAGGCCTAGAGTCAAGAAAATTAATCATTCTGTGATAATGTCAGGACTCAGACACTCATCTATAAAGTTAATTATTTCTGCCATGAAAACCCCAAATTAGGTTGCAAAGAGTTAAACATGACCCAAAAATGACTGAACAAGCACAAAAAATGTATTCTTGACCTTAATGGTGAAAATAGAAAGGGAAAACACTGAAGAGAAAGGAGAATTTACAGGGTATAGATGATGAGAGATAGCAAGGAAAATGGAAGAAAAGGAAGAAAATGAATAAAGAAAAAATATGAAGTAAGGTAGTCATATCAAATACTTTCTGCCATAAATATGTCTGCTAAAAATCCAACATATCTACTTTGTGACCAAATGATTAAATTTGTAGGAGTAAGAACCACTTACAAAAAGGTAAATACACGTATGTACAGCTAGGTGGCTTAATGTATAGAGTATTAGAAGGATAGAGTCAGGAGGCTGGGAATTCAAATCCAGCCTCAGAACTTAATACTTATTAGTTGGGTGACATTGGGGCAAGTCACTTAACCCTGATTGCCTTGAATACAGGAACATATCCAGTTGTCCCAATTCATATCTGCCCCTGACCTAGATGGCTCTGGAGGAGAAGGCTGATGACTTAGCACAGGTGCACCTCCCACCCCAAATCCAATTCATGTGCTTGTCATAGCATCATCTCCCTGATGTGATGGTATTCTTCAAGAATGAAGGACAAATATCATCAAGATAAAATATTAATAACTACCCAAAACAATACTTTGTTATCTAAGTAAACCTCAGAACAATTTAGATGTATCACTAAATAGTTACAGATTAGAAAAGACACTTTAAAATAACAATTTTGGAAGTTAGTACTTAAGTACTTCTAAAGCTGCTGATTTGTGTTCTAAAAAACAGCAAAGCAACTTAAGGTTTAGTTATAAAACAATAAAAGCTATAATGCAATGGTCATATGACTAGGTTTGCTTCCTCAAAATGTTATTGAAAGCAAAGAAGGATATTTCTCAAATATATTCATTACAGATTTTGTGAAATACTCAAAACCTACAGGCCAAAGGATGAGGGGTTATAGCTAAAAAAATCTTGTCATAGGAACTTATTCTTGTTCTTTGATAAACATTATTTCAAAGTATAAAGAAAAGAAAGATGATACTTAACAGGAAAGCCTAACAGAAGGGAAATTGGATTAGGATTAAGAAACATAAGCATCGGGGCAGCTAGGTGGCACAGTGGATAGAGCACTGGCCCTGAGCCAGGAGCACCTGGGTTCAAATCTGACCTCAGACACTTAATAATTAGCCTAGCTGTGTAGCCTTGGGCAAGCCACTTAACCCTATTTGCCTTGCAAAAACCTTAAAAAAAAAAAAAGAAGAAAAAAAGAAACATAAGCATCAAGCAACAGAGAAGCTTTGATTAAACCATCTTGTTACATATTAAATAACTTTGAACAACAAAAACGACCAACAGAACAGCACATTCCAATGACCCATTTCCTTGGTTTTTATGTAGTCACCTGGGCAGCTGCTGTTTGAATTATCTCCCTCTGACATCCAATATGGTTTCTTTCTTTCCAAATGATTCCAATCTGATTTGGAAACTACAAATCCTGTTGAAAATTAAAAAAAAAAAGTGCTAGGCACAGGCAACTCAAAATTCAATCACAGAACAAAAAGATGGAATATTCCTTTCAACTCTTAGTAGAAAAGTTGGGGAATAAGGGTGAAAATTTCATACTATCCAAGGCACTGTAATATTATCTGATTTTGTTGTGATTATTTTTTTCAATCAAAGAGAACTTAATGGTCTAGATGGAAGGGGAGGTTAGGTTTGTGTTGTTTTGTTTTTATTTAGGAGGGTGAGGAGAACCCAGAATTTTTTTTAACATATCCCTAGAGGGGCAGCTAGGTGGCACAGTGGATAGAGCACTGGCCTTGGAGTCAGGAGTACCTGAGTTCAAATCTGACCTCAGACACTTAATTACCCAGCTGTGTGGCCTTGAGCAAGCCACTTAACCCCATTACCTTATAATAAAATAAAAAATTTAAAAAAAAGTATCCCTAGAACTCAATAAAAGCATTCAAAACTAGATCAAACTCTCTTTAGGAAGAAAGTAGGCAGGCTAGAAAGACTCCAAAAAATAATTCAAAGGACCAGAGAAGGATAGTCTATTATATGGTAATGGTTTACACAGTAGGACCTGGGAAAAATAATTTCATTTGACACTGCTTAAGACAATGGGACCACTTCATGTGGGGGAACCTACCCTGGGACTAATCAAAAAATGTTGGATTTGAAGCCACAGAGAAGAGATGATATACTCTCAAGGATAACATCAAATTTATTACTTTCCAGGAATACTAAGCAAAGACCTTTCTCCTGGAAAGAGTATTATGTCTCCTGACTATAAAAGGACTTTGTATGCCAAAGAATCCCCAAGTTGCTATAGTTCTTCAGCATCACCTTCCTGTACAACTTTTTCTGAGATGGATTCAAATGTACCCACTCCTCCCAGGTGAATTATACTGCCACAGCTTGTAAAGTCACTGATTTCTGAAACACCAAGAACATGTTTGCTTACCCAGGCATAAATCTAATTGTTATGAAGTTTGCATATATACTCCTTATGACTAGGAATTGTTTCAATCACTTATGTGTGATCCACTACAGTGATTGGTGCATAACAGGCACTTCAGAATTCCTCTCATTCACTCCACTTTTGCTTTTTTAACAATGCTCAGAATTAGTGACAGGGCATGCTTAATAATTGATTATTGTTGCCAATGGATCCAATAAAGACAATTTTCAATGTGTGTGTAGATTTTTTGCTTTTTTTACTAGGTGAACATGATTGTGCCAAATGCTCCTCTACTATCATCTCTTATCTGAAATACTGTGGAAAAAAATGTTTTAGAGGTGAAAAGAATGTAAATGGCCCAGTATTTTCCAATCATATATTTAAAACTGAGACTTTAGAGTTCAACTTTCTCATTTTGCAAATTAAGAAACTAAGACCCAGAAGGGGAAAGTAACTTGCTAAAAATCAAAAGGGAACAAATTGCAGATCTGCATTTGAATCCAGGTTTTCTCAACTCTAAATCCAGAAATAATCTCACTGTATCATCCTGCCACACCCTTTCTCTATAACCAGAACAAGGTCACACGTAATTTTAAACACAAAACCTTTCATAAGAACACTCTTTGGAAGCAAAAATGAACTGGAAGTACCTGAATTCTCATCAATAAAAAATGACTAGGAAAAAATGGTATATGGCTATGCCAGATTTATTATACAATTTAGAGTGAAAATATGAGGGATTCTGAAAAGCAATGGTAATCTGACTTAACTGATGCAGTGTGACATGATTAGAGCCAACCTAATATTATTCACAAAGACTAGAAATTAATATTAAAAAATTTCAGTTTCTAATAGCAGAGAAGATAGAGCCCACTATAGGGGAGATTTTGATTATGAAGTCACTGACCTAGGCTGTCTTTTTTTTTTTAAACTTGGCACAAGTCACATTTTCCTGTGGCACCAACCAAAGATCTTGGCATTCTCCAAAGATATTAATATTCTCTAAGATCTTTCAGGGATACCTGAGTGTTGTTTGTAACCCCCCTAAACAAATTTTGGAAAATTTCTCAAGGTATGAAGAGAAAAAGCCTTTATTCAATTCTAGAGAAAGCAGACCTCTACTAAACCATATAGATGAGAGAGTAAGGTAAGGAGACATGAACAACAGGAACAATATATATGGTTCCTAACTCAATCCCCCCCCACTGACCCATCCTCATTAGTTAAGAAGGTAGTCTTCACAATCTAAGCACAAAAGCTAATTCAAAGAAAAGTATATAATCCAGAGACATGTATCTCTTCATTCCATGAGGAACGTATGGGTGTCTGAACTTAGGAGTCAGATCAGTTTGCTCTTTACATTTTGGTCATGATAACATTACCTGACATCCCAGAAGTTGCTCGTCAAGGGAGGAGGGGCAGAAGAGACATAACCCATAACTTGGCTTATTCTAATCTATAATATTCTCCTGAAGAAATATCATACTGTATCCCATTCACCTGAAAATGGCAAAGCAATCAAATTCACTGTATACTTCCTTTAGAACAGCTGGATTCTATCTCTCTCCTTTTGCTTTAGGTATCCATTTCTCGTTGATAACTCTGGGGCACAATCCCATTTCAAAGATCTTCATTTTTCTTTTTTTTTAATGAAATTTTATTTTATTTTTTCCAATTATATGTAAAGATAGTCTTCAACATTCATCCACTTGAAAATTTATAAATTTCACATATTTCTACCACCTTCCTTTTCCTCCCCTCTATCCATGATGGCAATCTGGAAAAAGTTGTATGTGTACAATCCCATTTAACATACTTCTATATTAGTAATGTTGTAAAAGAAGAATTAGAACTACAGGGAAAGAAAAACCTTAAGAAAGGAAAACCATAAAAGAAGTTTAGGAAAGTAAGCATAGTATATTTTCCCTTGTATTCAAACTCCATAGTTTTTTCTGGATGGCATTGTCCATAATAGGTATCTCAGGATTGTCTTTGATCTCTGAACTGCTGAAAAAGAGCTGCATCCATCATAGTTAATCATCTTACAATGTTGTTAACGTGTACAGTGATCTCTTGGTTCTACTCACTTCACTCAGCATCAGTTCATGAAAGTCTTTCTAGACTTATCCACAATCTACCCACTTATACTTTCTTACAAAACAATTGTAGTCTGTAGTATCATATACCATAACTTGTTCAGTCATTCCTCAAGTGATAGATATCCCCTCAAATCAATATTCTCTTGTCACTACAAAAAGAGGTGCTATAAATTTTTGAAAATGTGAGACTTTTCCCAATTTTCATAATATCTTCGTGATCAAGACCTGGAATTGATATCACTGGATCAAAGTCTCCAGAATGGTTGGATCAATTCACAGCTCCACTAAGAGTACAATAATGTGCTAATTTTCCCACATCCTCTCCAATAAGAATCACTTTCCTTTTTTTGTCAAAAGATCTTCATTTTTCAAAGTGAAAACTGAAGTCAAGCAGCAGTTTAACCTTCTGTCTGGGAGCCCTCTTCCTCATTCCATCCACCCCTAAATAAAGTCCTAACTATTCTTTGATTTCTTGCTTGACTCTAAACTTGTTTTGAAAAATCTTTTTTTTAACATATATATATATATTAAGAATCGAAATTTTGGGGCTTAGTTGTCTCTCTACTGCTTTTTTTACCCTGTTCCATTTCTTTTTTAATCATCTTCAGTTAATAATACTTAAAGTAATATTTCTTATCCTGATGTAGTATTACTTCAAGTTAATGCATTATTAACAATTACATCTAAGTCTCAATTACAGGTCTTCTGACAAACAGTCTGTTGTACTTTTCTTTATACTTTGCTGCCTCTCATTCTTTAATTCAATTTAAATATATAGCCCTTCCACAAAATGCAGATTTGGCACAACAGTTTAAATCTTAAGCTTCAAAGAAATAAAAAGGTATGACCTATCAGAGAACTAGGAAAGGGAGAATCTCTCACACAAGGAAGATTTTTTCTCATCCTTCCTACTTGAGTACCAGGAGAGTCACCCTTAAAAAAAAATCTATTTTCTAGGCCTCCCATTTTTTCCCCATTCTACTGGGAAAAAAAGATGAATAAGATTCTTGTAATAAAGACACACACATATGGAGGCAATACAGGTTTACATATTGGCAAATATGCCCAAAATTTGTATATCTCAATCTGCACTCTATACATTGATTATATTGTCATAAATTGTCCATGTTTCATAAAGTATCCTCTTGAGAAATGATCATTGTGTTCAGTCTAAAATCCTTTATTTTTATATATACTTATTCTCACATTACTATAATAATCTTTTTGTAAAAGTAAACAAAAAAAGTAAATATAATTTCCTCTCCTCCCCACAAAGATAGGGAAACCTCAAGTAAAATAAAGTGAGAGAAAAAAAGGCCCTCAACTCTGTCTCTGGGATATATCAAATTCTTCATCCTTAGTCCAACAGGGAAGTTGCTTCAATAGTTTTTTCCACAATTGTTATTGCTAGCTGTATTTCTCTCCATCCTATTCCTCCACACCCCCATTTATTATATTCTCCCTCCTCTAAAGTGTATTGATTGGGAAACTGGATATCTCCCAGATGTTTAAAGCCTTTAACCAAGAGCCTACATTATGCTGATCACAAACCTGGTCAGATCCAAAAATTGATGTAAGGAGCTTCTCATAACTTACATTTCAAGCAATTCATATCTGAGAACTTGTTCCATCAGTTATTGTTTCCAGGTTCCTTTCATTATTTACAATCACTTGGGGGGACTGGAATACCTCTGATTTCAAAGATTGAACCTATTCTCTTTCCTATTCTCAACTTGCAAAATTCCTAATCTTTCATCCAATTAGAAATCAGATCACCTTAACTGACCTTATTTGGGTTTTTTTTTTTTAGGTTTTTGCAGGGCAAATGGGGTTAAGTGGCTTTTTAACAGTCTATCTCCTTCCTTGTTTTTTGTGGTCCAGGTCTAAAAAGAGGTCTAGTTCTGGTTTGTTGAACAAATGATATGTACTGCTTGATGCTTGTTTCCTCTGACATTTCCTCTTTCACTGTCCATAGATGATCATCATTTGAGGAATGGCTGAATGAGATGTGGATATGACTGTGAGGGAATACTATTGTGTACTGAGAAATGACAAGTGAGATGCATTCAGAAAAACATAGGAAGATTTCTATGAAAGGCAAAGTAGAGTGAGTAGAATCGGAAGACTATTGTGTCCAGTAAGGGCTATATTGTATCAGTGATCAACTGTGAAAGCTGCTAGTGGGGGATCCCAATTCTTCCCTCTGAGAACTAGATAAAACTAATCACAAAAATAAAAAGGAAAGACATTAAGGAGAATTTTAGATAAGTTAGCCTTGAAAGAAAAATTGGATTTCAAGATAAAACTGAATGGGAACACAAAACAGTATACTTTTTTCTCAGTTATACATGACATTTTCACAAAAATTTTCTATGTGTTAGGGCATAAAAACTAGACAAATACAAAATATTAAATGCAACTTTTCCAGCCCATAATGCAATGAAAATTACCTAAATTAAGGGCCTTTAAAGCACATGTTAAAAATTAACTGAAAACTAAATAATCTAATCCTAAAGAATGTAGATGTCAAAGAGCAAATCAAAGAGAAAAAATCAATAATTTCTTTAAAGATAACAACAATGACACAACATAACAAAATTTGTGAGATGTAGCCAAAGCAATATTTAAAAAAAAGTTTATATTTCTGAATGCTTACATCAGTAAAAAAGAGAAAGTGCAGTTCAATTAACTGGGCATATCACAAATAAAACTGGAATAAGAATGAATTAAAAATATCCAATTAAAAAAATCAAAACACAATTCTGAAAATTCAAAGGTGATTAAAAATAGATAATTTCAGTATCAAAACCAACAAAAATTATATATATTCATAAAATAAATGCAAAAAAGCTTTTGATAACCTTTTGATGACCTATTTTTACTAAAATGTACAACACTATAAAGCAAAGGAATGGAACTTTTCTTAAAATAACTAGTATCTTCTTAAAACCAAGGGAAAGCACAATCTGTAATAGGGAATAACTAAAGGAGTTCCCCCAGATCAGGGTGAATGAAGCACAGAGGACCATTATCAACACTTTTGTTCAACAGTATACTAGAAATGCTAGCTCCAGTAATACAAGAAAAAAAAAAGAAACAGAAAGGAATAAAGTAATAAGGAAAGAAAATATCACACTTTGCAGAGGATATGAAGGTGTACTACAGAGAACCAAAGAGAATGAACTAAAGAGCTAGCTGAAATAAGGAAGAACTTCAGCAAAGTTGCAGGACACAAAACAAACCCACATAAATATCCAGCATTTCTGTATGCTGATATATCAACACATATATCAAAATTCAACAAAATCCAGCAACAAAGGAAAGAGAAATTCCATTTAGAAACTGCAGACAATATAAAATACTCAGAAATCTACTAGCCAGATATCCAGGAAGTAAAATACAGATCTAATCAACTGAAGAAATACTAATTGTGGATAAATGGGTCAAATTAATAAAAATGATAATAAAGTTCTAAATAAATAAATTTACTAATTCAGTGCCATAGTAATCAAATTATATTAAGAAAATAAAAAAATTAAGGATGACAGTCTAGCTGTATCAGATTTCAAACTATATTAAAAGGAGTAATCATCAAAAGAATCTGTTAAGTGTTAAGAAATATAGGGTTGGTCAATGGAATAGTTTAGGTATTCAATAAAGAGAAGTAAATAACTACAATAAATTTAGTCCTTGAAAAACTCAAAGATTCAGTCTTCAGGGCATGACCTCACTATTGACAAAAACTTCAAAACAGTCTCGCAGAAACTAAGCACAAACTAATATTCCATATTATCTACTAAAATAAAGTCAAAATGGATACATAGTCAAGAAATAAATGGTGATATCATAAACAAAGAAGGGGAGCATTTACCTGTCAGACCTATGCATAAGGCCAAGTGCCAAACACAAAGAGAGCATCACAAAAATAGAGAAAGGTGTTATGTATAATTTTGATTACTTGAAATGTCATCCTAGCCAAGAAGAAAAACTCAATGCAATTAAAAGGCAATCAAGAAAATAGATTTTTACAGCAAGTTTGTATGATAAAGGCCCTATTTCTCAAATATAGAGGGAATTGAACCAAATTAATAAAAACAAAAAATCATTTCCCAATTGAAAAAAATGGTATAGGATAAGAACAGGCACTTTTCAAAAGAAATCAAAGCCATCAAGAGTTATATGAATCATTTGCTTTAAATCACTATTAATGTACATTAAAACATCTCATACCTATCAGATTGCCTGTTGTGACCAAAATAAAACCAATAAATGCAAAAGGGACATGGAAAAATAGACACTTACTGGTGTTATGGTGATATACCTTAAGCATTCTGGAGAACAATTTGGAATTCATAATCCAAAAGGCTATAAAAATTAAATAGTCTTTGACCAAGCAAAACCACTATTAGATCTATATCCCAGAGACTAAAAAAAAAATGTCATCAATGCACAAAAATGTTTATACCAGATTTTTTTGGGGGGATGTTGTTTTTTTTTTTATGTTGACAAAGGATTAAGAAACTGAGTAAATGAACATTACCTAGGAAAAGGATGAGCTAAGCAAGATATGACATGATTCTGATGGAATACTTCTATGCACTAAGAAATGATGAAGGGGATGGGTTCAGGAAAAACCTCAGAAGACTTCTATGAAATGAGGCAAAGTGAAAGTGAGCAGAATAAGGAGAGTTCTAATGGACAGTAACTGCAATTTTGTAACACTGAGCAACCGTGAACAACATAGCTACTTTGATTAATGCATTGATTCATAAAATTTTCACAGAATTCATGATGAAAAATGATCAACTCTGAAGGCAGATTAGAACATATTTTTCACTTTTATTTTTTTCCCACATAGGTATAAAAAGTATAATACTGCATAACTTAATATGTAGGGAAAGAGCTAGACAGAATAATGATAAGAAGGGAAATCTAATGTTTTGCAGAGGGAGGATAAACCTCTGGTATCTTTTAACTCCATATAATTCATGGTTGACCACACTTTCTAGAGTTATAACATATGAAAAACATGTATCACATGATCTTTAGAGTGAGATGGTATTTCAGGATAGAAAAATTGGCAGGGTGCCAGTACAGGAGCCCCTCCTTAGTTGGGAGGTCCAACTCAAATTTCTTGCTTTCATTCCCCCCCCCCCCAATCACTCCAGGGATGCTTGTTGCTGATGTTCTCATTCAGTCTTCCCACAATTTTAGTTCCCCTTTCAAAACTCCCTCTTCTGTAGTAGCAGGGAATGAGAAGCAAGTGTAAATACCCAAGCTTCTCCTTCATCTGGTCCACCATTACCATTCCTTTGAATTTCTCTTCTACTTATTTGTAATTATTTTCTTTATGCATTTTTATTTTAACATTTTTCTTCCCCTCATTGAACCAAAGACAAGAAAAATAAAACTTTCACATCATAAACATATAATTCAAAAAATAGATTTTTACATTCCCATACCCCAAAAGCTAAGTCTTATTCTGTATAGTAAATCCATCACCTCTGCAGATGAGTACCATGCTTATCTTCAGTCCTCTTGAATCATGGTTTGCCTAGGACAATAATTTACAAAGGAATTGTCCATCTCTAAGTGTAGGTCCTCACAGGTCCAGATCAAAACAGTCTTTTTCTTTTCCAACACATTGACCATAAAATTAACAAAGTGATATTCTTAAATCAAAGATAGACTATGTTATTCTGATCTAGGGATTGAGTTGCTTTCTTACCAACTCTAGGATAAAACACCAAATCCCTTGTTAAAGCCCATCAATGTGATTAAAGCCTGTCTTTTCAAGCTGGTTTCATATAAGTTGAAAGAGGTCTCAAAACCACTGAAGAGGGAACCAGAAGGGAACAAGGAGCTCCAGAAACTGAGCCTACTGAAACACTTGTGGTTGAAAAGATGGGAGTTTATAAATTGTGATTTGTAGATCATTGTCAAACTCTGAGAAGAAAGACCAGGTGATTGTTCCAAAATTGGTAAAGAAGCTGCAGAGCCTTCCATTGCCCTGGAGTCCAAGCTTGGGCTACTACAAATTGAGCCCTATTGGACTTTGCACTTGTCTACCTGGAACTGACAGATTATTGGGTCTCAGAAAAGACAGGTTTTTTTCTCTATGGTGCAGAAAGACCCAAGTCTAGGAGTTCAATAATCTGATCAGTGTTGTAGGAGATTATAAATTGTTTTTGGAATTCAATAAAAAAATTTTTTTAATATTCTTTAGAACATTTTAAGCTTCAGAATTTTTTCTCTCTCCCTCCCCATTGATGAATATCAATTACACATTTGAAATCATACCAAAAAATAGATATTAAATACTAACCATGTAGTAAGAAAAAAGAAAATAAAAAATAGATACATTAATTACCACTGAGTTCATTAGTTTGCTCTCTGGAGATGGAATAGTATGTTTCATCATGAGTCCCTTGGAATTATCTTGATCATAGTAGCTAAGTCTTTGAATGTTGATCATCATTATAATATTGCTTTTATAGTATAAACAGCTCACTTCTGCACATTTCACTATGTATCCATCCATATAACCTTTCACAGGTTTTCCTAAAACTGTCTCCATTCATTATCAGGACACTATTATAGGGGTTTTCTAGGCAAAGATAATAGAGTAGTTTTGTCATTTTCTTCTCCAAGCTTCTTAAAGTGAAGAGTTTAGGTGACTTGCCCAGAATAACAGAGTTAACAAGTGTCTGAGGGCCTGTTTGAAATCAGGACTTGCTGACTTCGGGCCACTAAGCCATCTTAGCTACTATCTGTTATTTCTCACAGCAAAACAATATTCCATTAAAACCATAAATGACTATTAAGTCATTCTCCAAATGAGAAGCAACCTCCCTATTTTGAAAACTGTACAACCATGAAGAGACACTATAAATATTTTTGTACACATAGGTCCTATTCTTTTTTTGCTATACAAAGTAATGTTATAGCTGGGTAAAAGGGAATGCAAAGTTTAAAAAAAATTTTTTTATTTTATTTTTTTTTGAAAGGCAATGGGGTTAAGTGGCTTGCCCAAGGCCACACAGCTAGGTAATTATTAAGTGCCTGAGGCCAGATTTGAACTCAGGTACTCCTAACTCCAAAGCCAGTTCTCTATCCACTGCGCCATTTAGCTGCCCTGGGAATGCAAAGTTTTATAGACTTCGAACACAGTTCCAAATTGTGTGCATTAGTGTCCTCATTTTTTCACATTCTATCCAGAATCAGTCATTTTCCTTTACTATCATAGTTCCTAACTTGATAGCTGTGAGATAGAATCAAAGAGTTGTTTTCGTTTTCACCTAATAGTGATTTAGAGCATTTTTCTATGACAATTGATAGCTTTGATTTGTTCTTCTGAAAACTCCTTGTTCATATCCTATGACCATACAGAGAATCTCATAGTTCATATGACACTAATTGGATGATTCTAGTTACCTTAAAAGAATAAGTTACTTCTACTATCTATTGACATATCACTTTATTCCTTCACTTTGACTTTCAGAATACAGGGCAGAAATAATCCTAGCACCAATACCTACCATAGGCTGTTACTGGGCTTATAAAACATTAGAATTACAAATCTTTATAGTTCAATGGCTACCCTAAAGAATACAAACATAAGCAGCATCAGCAACACATCTCAGATTATGATACATTCCTTTAGCACAATTAACAGTATTTATCACACATTACGGTCATCAATGGCCCAAAGGGGATCCTTTATTCTTGCATGTCACCTGCCCAGGGATCAAAGCTAATACTAAGGCTATCCCAATAATACCACCCTCTCAGTATCCTCTTTATCTCTTTTTTATGGTGGCTAAATGAGGAGCTTAAAAACTTCATCTAAGAACTCAGAATCATAGTCTAGACAGATATGGGATGCTTCCATTCTCCTTATTTGTATTTACATTCAGATTCTATAGCGTATGAATTCTCCAATGGATATCAGAGTAGTATCCTTAATCAAAATATCTTCCTATGTATATTACATAACCCATTATGTTTCTCTCCTAAATAGATTCTTTGATGCTGAGTAAATTGTGTCCTCAGTCTGAAGGTCATGCACATTTATTACATTCATAAGAACTCTATTCAGTACTATGGTTCCAATGTTGAGTAAGTCCTAAAGTCAGGAAAAAGCCCTGCCCTCATACATTATAATCATAAGGTTTCTCTTCAGTTTGAATTGTGATGTCCATTGACTTCTGAATTATAGGCCATCCCAAACTCTTTATGTGCATTAAAAATCTTGCCAATATGAATATTTAATGAACTGTAAATTGTTTCTTTCCACATGTGCTATATTTATAAGGTTTCTATCATTATAAGTGCTCTGATGTAAAATAAAGATCTTAAAGAAAAGCTTAATTCTGAAAGCTTTTGGATAGTCATAAGAATTATCACCAGTAAGAAGTTTCTGACAATCAATAAAATCTAAGTTGTAAAGTCTTCCCACTCTGAAGAATCTCTCAAGTTTGTGTTTCTGATGGACAAAAAGTTGTGCACTCTGTCTAAAGTCCTTCCCACACTCAATACTTTCATAAGGTCTCTCTCAAGTATGACTTCTCTGATGCACAGTAAGCTTTCTCTTAAACCTGAAAGCCATCCTGCATTCACTACATTCATAAGGTTTTTCTCCGGTATGAATTCTCTGATGCACAGTAAGATTTGACTTTCTATTGAAGGCCTTTCCACATGTACTACATTCATAAAGTTTCTCTCCAGTATGAATGCTCTGATGCATTGCAAGTTGCGTTTTACTCCTGAAGGCCTTCCCACACTCACTACATTCAAAAGGTTTCACTCCAGTATGAATTCTTTGATGTTCAATAAGATATGAGTTGTAGAAGAAAGCTTTCCCACACTGCTTACATTCATAAGGTTTCTCTCCTGTATGTATTCTCTGATGCATATTAAGTTGTGTTTTATTCCTAAAGGCCTTCCCGCATTCATTACAGTTATAAGGTTTTTCTCCCATATGACTCTTTTGATGTTTAATAAGTTCTGAATTGTAGTGGAAAGCATTCCCACACTCTTTACATTCATAAAGAATCTTTCCAGGATGAGTTTTCAGATGTACTGTAAGTTGTGCCTTACGATTGAAGGCCACCCCACATTCACTACATTCATAAGGTTTCTTTCCACTATGAATTCTCTGATGCATATTAAGATGTGCCTTATTCCTGAAGGTCTTCCCACACATAGAACATTCATAAGGTTTCTCTCCAGTATGAATTCTCTGATGTCTAAAAAGTTGTGAATTGTAGAGGAAAGCCTTCCCACACTCCTTGCATTCATAAAGATTCTTTCCAGTATGAATTCTTTGATGCACATTAAGTTGTGTCTTATTTCTGAAAGACTTCTCACATTCACTACATTCATAAGCTTTCTCTTCAGAAAATACTTTGCTTCCTGAAAGGAATAATAAAAAAAAATGATTAACCTTGTCTTCTATTCCATTTTCCAAGGTTTCAGAGTTATTCATTGGCTTTCACTAGAGAGCACTAGTCTCATTTATTCAGTTATATCAATAAAGATCATAGTTTATCTAATGTGAAAATATATCTTAAAATTAGCATATGAATGAATTGACCCAGAATGAAATAACCTGGAAAGAAGATTAAGTAAATTAGAATTTACTCTAATGTAAACACTTGATATTTGAATGGAAGAAAGAAAAGAAAGACTATCCTTAAAAACTACATGATTCTGAGAGGTTGCAAAAGAAGTCTCAGGGCAACAAAGTGGCACAGTAGAAAAGGTACAAAGTCTAGATTTAGGGAGATTAATCGTTCTGAGATCATATCAGGATCAGACACTAGTTGTGTGATAGAGGGCAGGTCACTTTACCATGTTATCCTCACTTTCCTCATCTGTAATGTGAATTAGAAAAAAGAAAAGGCAAATTACTTCATTATCTCTACCATTAAAACCCCTTATTAGGCCAGAAAGAGTTGGACATGACCAAAAAATGAAGGAATAACAACAAAAAATGTATACTTAACACTCAAAGTTAAAAGACAGGAAAAACACTGAAAACAAAGAAAAAGAAAATTTAATGATTTTAGCAAGAGGAAATTTAGACACATGGAATAGTAGAAAAAAATAAGAGGAAAGGATGTCATATCAGACAACTGTTACTATAAATGGCTGTTAAAAATCCAACATATCTAATTTGTGAGGAACTTATTACATGTGTAAGAGGAAAATCCAATCCCAAAAAGGTAAATTATAAAGACATAAAGGAATTATTCACAAGAAAAATATTAGTTACTGAAACAGTACCAAAACTCTTATAATCAAAGAAGTAAAACTCAGAACAATTTGGGGGTCTCACTATATAGCTGCTAGATAGGAAAAATACTTTAACATGATAACAAATTTTGGAAATTATGCAGAAATACTTAAGTTGCTGAAGCCAGTTTTCTGAAAAATAACAAAGTAATTTAAGCATTAGCTAAAAATCTTTCACCCAATGATCCCACTACTAGGACTAATTCTCAAAGTGTTACTGAAAGCAAACAAAGACATTTCTCAGAAATATTCAAGATAGTTTTTTTGTGAAATAGGGCCAATGAGGGTTAGGGCTAAACAAATCCTGTCGCTGAAATATATTACTCTGCTTTGAATAACATAACTTCAAAGCATAAAGGAAAAGAGGCCACATAACACAATAGAGCGAAAAAGGGGGAATTATGATAGGATTAAATACTTTATAAAGTAATAGAAGCAAAGAAACAAAAGATTCAAATAACAGAAAAGAAAATAACAGAAGAGGACACAAAAGCCAAAAGTGCCTGTTGCTAATATTTTAGATGATGTGCTTATTTAAGAGGCAGAATGAATTCATACAACCAAGGCAGGACAATGTGATAAAAATAAGATAAACACGTAATAAACAAGAAAGAAATACCTACCCCAAACACATTCTTTGTAGTGGAGGTACAAACATAAGTAATATGGAAACAAGTTTAACATAATTGTGCATGAATAACATATCATATTGCTTAATGGTTTGGGGAGGGGAATGGAAAGGAAAAGAAGGAGAAAATTCTACAAATATAAATGTAGAAAACCATATTTAAAAATAACTGGAAAAAATAAAATACTATTAAGATTTTAAAAGAAGAAAGGGGAGGTACATATGAGAAAAGAGATATATAAAATAGTAATGTATCAGAGGTTAAAAAAAATGTCACTTTAAAGTTCCAGTTCTTCTCAACAGGTCTGAGAAACTTTGATAAGAATAGCTTGTTGACCAATTAAAATGACCAAGAGGGCAGTATGTTCCAATGTGCCATTTCTTTCTTTTTATGCAGTCACCAGGACAGCTGCTTTTAGGAATATCTGCCTCTGGCATGCAAGATGTTTCCTTCCTATTTTTAAAAAAAATTTATTTATTTAAGGCAATGGGG
Organism: Macrotis lagotis; assembly: GCF_037893015.1. Classification (NCBI taxonomy): domain Eukaryota; kingdom Metazoa; phylum Chordata; class Mammalia; order Peramelemorphia; family Peramelidae; genus Macrotis; species Macrotis lagotis. The sequence continues at coordinate 36,754,047 of NC_133658.1, forward strand.
TTAAGAGTGGCTTACCTAAGGTCACACAGCTAGGCAATTATTAAGTATCTTGAGGCTAGATTTGAACTCAGATCCTTCTGACTCTAGGGCTGATGCTCTATTCAACACACCACCTAGCTGTCCCCACCCCCCACCTCCCACTGTCTTTCCAATTGCTAGGTCACTTCTAGTTTGGAAATTGCAAATTCTGTTTATTTAAAGTTAAAAAGTGCTAGGCACAGTCACCTCAGAATTCAATCAAAGAACAGAGCGATGAAATACTCCTTTGAACCTTAGTAGAATAGTTGGGGGAATAAGGTAGCAAAATTTATCTTATACCATCCAAGACAGTATCTATGTTAGCTAATTTTGTCTGAAATACTTTTTTTACCCAAGGCAAACCTAATAATTGGGAGAGAAGGAGAGGAAGGGTTGGTTTGGTTTATTTTTTATGAGGGAAAGAGATCTTACATTAAAAAAATTTTCATTAAAGTTAAAAGAATTCAAACTATTCCAAACTTTGAGGGGAAAAAAGTAGGCATGTTAGGAAAATCTCCCAAGGACAGTACAGAGGAAGAATGAAGTATATTCTATTATGTGAAAATGGGTAAGAGTAGGACATAGGAAATAAGTTTATATGACTATGCTTAGACAATAGGAACACTTCATATATGATGAAACTTACATTGGGATTAAATAGAAAATCTTGAATTTGAAGTTAAAAAAAAGAGGAAGAAAAATTCTCAAGGTTAATAAATTAAACAATCAGTTTTCAGGCATTTTAAGCAAAGATTTTTTTTTTTCCTAGAAAAAGAGAAAACAATTACTGTGTGTCTTGTCTGTGGAAGGACTAGGAATATCTTTTGTATGACAAAGAATACTTTAAAACTTGAAAATCAACATCATAGATAGATATCAAGATTGCAAAAAGGAAGCTGTTCTTACCCAAAGAGACCAAGTTACTATAGTTCTCCAGCATCACCTCCCTGTACAACTTTTTCTGAGATGCGTCCAAATTTATCCACTCTTCCCAGGTAAATTCCACAGCCACATCCTGGAATGTCACTGATTCCTGAAACACCAAGAGTTTTTGCAGGTAGAACTCTAATTGTTATGAAGTTTGAATATAATCTCCTTGTCAATAGGAACCGTTTACCTTACTTATCTGTAATATAGTGCAGACAATACAACACAGACACTTCAGAATTCCTTACTCAAGTAGTCTATAAGTTCCTTGAGGACAGTGACTAGTTTTGCTTTTCTTTCGATTCTTAGAACTTAGTACAGTAAATACTTATTTTTGTTAATGGATCCATTGACATCAATTTTATATGTTTTTTTTTAACAACTTGAATGTGATTGTGCTCAACCCTTATGGAACCAAAACAGTAAAGGTTGGGGGGGGGGGGGGCACAGGACCACCAGCTCTTACCTGCAACAATATGGAATCATGTTCTACAGCTGAAAAGCATGCTAAAAAACTATACTTTTCTAATTCATATAGTTAGAACTGAAAGAGATTTGAGAGTCCAACTTTCTCATTGTTCAAATTAGGGAAGTGAGGCCCAGAGAGGGAAAGTAGGGGAATAAACTGCAGATCTGTATTTTGAACCCAGATTTGTCAACTCCAAACCCAGAGATATTTTCACTATGCTGTGAGTCTCTTTCTCCATAATTAGAACAAGGCCACAAATGAGTTTCTATCAAAACATTCATAAGAGTACTCTTTGGGAGCAGTAATGAACAGGAACAATCTGAATTTTCACCAATAAAAAATGACAAGGTAAAAATGGCATATGGATACAATTAATTTATTAAATAGCTTGAAATGACAAATATGGGGAATTCTGAAAAGCACTGGGAATCAAAAAACCTATGTGAAGGAAGAGAATCTAGCACAATGAATATCAAACTATATTAAAAGGAATAATCACCAAAATATCTTGGAAAGAGCGAAGAAATTCAATGGCTAAGAAAATCACTGGAATAAATTTGGCACTCAACATTCACAAGTAATGGCCATAATAATCTAGAACTTGATAAATCCTGAAATCCAAGTTTTTCAGGCAAGAAATCCCCATTTTACAAAAATTGCAGGGAAACCTGAAAAGCAGTCTGGCAAAATATGGGCATAGACAAATGTCACTCATCAAAAGGTCAAAATGAGTGCATGATTTAGACATAAAGGATGGTTTCTTAAGCAAAGTGGAAAATGTAACTCTTAGCTTTAGAAAAAGGAAAAGAATTTATAACCACCCAAGAGACAAAGAGGATCACAGCCAAGTACTAATATGTATACTTTAAATCAAATGAAATTAAAATGTTTTTACAAAAACAAAACCAATGCAGCCAAAATAAGGCAATCAGAAAAATGGAAAGTTTCCACAGCAAAATTTCTGACAAAGTTTTCATTTTTTCAAATACATAGGAAATTGAAATAAATATATAAAAACAAGATCCATACACCAATGAAAAATAGGTAAAGAAGATGAACAAGAAGTTTTCAAAAGTTAAAGCCATCAACAGATATATGAAAAAATGCTCTAAATAACAAATAATTAGAGAATTGCAAATTAAAACAACTCAAAGAAACTACTTCAAATCTACCAGAATGGCTAATATGCTAGAAAAGGGAAAAAAGAAATGTTAGAAGGGAAGTGAAAAATAGGGGGAATAATGTTCTATTAGTGGAGTTGTAAACTGTTCCAACCTTTCTTGGAAAGGCATAACTTTTGACCTTCAATTCCATCTGTATGTCAGAGATCAAAGAAAAAGGGAAAGGGGCTAAGGCACAAAAATATATAAAGCAGCTTCATTTCAAGATTGCAGAGAACTCCTAGAACTTAGGGTATTTCCAGGAATTCACCCCTTCTGAAATAATTAATGAAACTTGAGGGAATTGAGGGGATAAGGATAGTAAATAGCTAATTATGGAATTAAATAAACCCACATTAATTCCATACTATGACTCAATTCTGGAACTAACTTAGTATAAATTCAATTTTGGTTTGTCTGGTCCAGTTGCTATCTTGTAAGTAAACTTCATTCAATTGTGGGAGTTAGAAAACCTTATTATATTGTTTGACCCCAGCTCTTTGTGGCTGGGAAACTGGAAAACCACTCCTTGCTGTTTAAAGCCCCTTAACCAATGACAAGAAACCTGGTCTAATGTAAGGAGTTTCTCACAATTGCACATATCAAGCAATTAATCTCAATGATCAATTTTTCTTACCATGTTCCTTTGCTTTGGTGGGAGTGGGAAATCTTTTTTCTGGCATTGTACCTGTTCAACTTCCAATTTCCAACTGGGAAAATCCCTTATCTTTCATTCAATTATAAATCAGATTACCTAAGGATGCAATGTTTCCTTTTAGCCAAATGACATTATTTGATTGTTTCCCTTATATTTAGGGTTCAGCTTAAAACAAAGAAATCTGAACCTGGTTTTTTGAACAACTGATGTGCACTGCTTAAGTGCTCAGAAGATCAAACCATTGATTTCTTAATCATTTACTCCATCGATCTGTAGAGGCCCTGTGTGGAATGGCTAAATATATTACATGATTGTGCAGGAATTCTACTGTGTGCTAAGAAATGACAAGGGGTATAAGTTCATAAAAATATGGAAAGACTTCTATGAATTAAACCAAAGCGATGTGAGCAGATTCAGGAGAATATTGTGCATAGTAAAAGAAACATTGCAACAATGATCAAGTGTGAAAGACCATGGCTCCATGGATCAAAACAATAATGTGTGAAAATTCCAAAGAACTCATGATGAAAAATGGAGAGAGAACTGATGAATTCTGAAGACAGATAAAGAATGTTTTTTCATTTTCTTTTAATTTTGTTTTCTTAGCAATGTGGCTGATATGGAAACGTCTGGCATTTGTTCACATCATAATGAATATGTTGCTGCTTGTCCTGTCACTGCTATTCAAAATTTTTAAATGACTGTTAACTTGGTGGAGGGAGCTCTGAATAGACACATTCTCTGTATAGTATCTTGTCGCTCTATACACATGGTTCTGATGGCCAAAATGTCTAGGTTTATGGCGTGTGAGAAAGAAATGTGTCTTTAGACTGACTCACCCTTCCGGGCCCGGCTGCCAGGACAGGCGCCATGCCCTCTTCCTCGGGGCTCCCACCTTCTGGGCCGGAGGCTCTGGGGCGAAGCGCGGGAAGCGGGGGTCTTGCCCGGAGTGCCCCCCAAGCGCAGGCCGCGGGTGGAGCTGCTGGGCAGTGCGGGGGGGAAGGGCCAGAGGGGCGCGGTCCTTCCCGTGGGAGGGGCGCGGGCTTCAGGGTAGAGAACAGGCAAGACGACGGCACTTCCCGGAGGGGTCTGCACTCCTCAACCGCGCCCCCCGCAGCGGACGTCTGCCTGGACTTGACCCCGACCCCCGACCCCCGACCCCCGACCCCGCTCCCGGCGGCGGCTCACCCCGTCACAGTTCGGTTCAGGACTGAGGAGGGAGGAGACGCGAGCAGTCAGAAGCACAGAGGAAGTGACGTTGAAGGAAGTATGCAGCCTCCAATCCGGCGCTTTAAAAATGACCCCGGTTTAAGCAACGTCTTCTGGGAAATGTAGTCCACCAATGGCCTGGAGTTTGTCCTGAATCTTCTTTCCTGCAGTCCCTGACCAAGGGCCCTTGTCAAGGAATTAAGGACTAAGAATGTTTAAAAAAAAACCATAGACCCACAAAACTATAAAAGTACAATTAAAAAAAAAAAAGCTTGGGTTCAACCTGCACCCTTGGGAGAGTTCTCTCTACCTTGGTCATTGTGATGAGGGGTGCCAGATGAAGCATGAACAGAGAGCCCTGAGTTTAAATCCACTTGCCAGCAGCAACAATCCGGGCAAGGCACTTCATTCCGTTGGCCTCAGTTTCCAAATCTGTAAAATGGGATGGAGAAGGAAATGACAAACTTCTGCAGAGTCTCTGCCAAGAAAACCTCCAATGAGATCACTAAGAAACAGAAAGGAGGCAACAACTGCCACTCCTCTTGATCAGAGTAGTTAATAGAAAGAATCTATTTAGGCCTCTGTTTTATTCCAATCAGTATTAATCCTTCCAGGTGTGACTCCCTAAGGCTAGTGAATGTTAGCAAGGATTAGTGAGAGAGACAACTAGTCATATACACTGACCCTGGTCAACTCATTTTAATAGAGAAAGTATATATATTTCCAAAGAAAAAAACAAAGAAGACAAAGACAAATATATATATATATATATATATATATATGTATATATATATATATATATATATATATATATATATACAAAAATATAGAGAGAGGTGGCAAAGGATTGGAAATTGAAGAAATGTCCATGAATTAAGAAATGACTGAACTAATTTTTGTATAGAATTGTGATGAACTCCTATTATGGCACAAGAAATGACAGGCAGGATGAAAACCTTCAAAAACTAACAGGAACCATTGGAAAGTGAAAAGATTAGAAGATGATCTACAGTAAGTAATTTAGCTTTTCTCTGCAATACAATGATCTGTCGCTGTTTGCTTCAGATTATCTGCCTGTGACCAATCACAACTGAGACCAGGGAAGACAGGTGCGGAAAGAAAATAGAGATTTATTAAAAGAAGTGACAACACAAAAGAAAGTTATAGGAAAGTTAAGTAGAGATTAAAGAGAAGGCCACATGGCTGGAAAACTAAGAGAGTGAGCTCCATCCCCAAATCTCCTTAAATTCTCTTTCAGGGTCCATGGGAGTGGTGGTGACCTTGGAGTAACCCAAGTCCCACACTGGAGATTTTGCCTTTTGGGGAGAGGTCTCTTATGGGTGATCTGGCTGCCCCTGACCAAAAGAGGATGTAATCCAGATCAGATTGAAGGTCAGGCCCTCAGTCATGGCCTAAATTAGATGATAAAGGAAGAAGGAAGATTCCCTTAACAATGCAAACAAAATATTTACAAAATTTGTTTCCAAGTGATCTCAACATGATTCTCTGCATCAGATCTAAAAGAATTATGAAGTACTTATAATTGAGAGGGATAAAGAAATTGCTGGGTGAAGACTTCTCAGAGTCTTGGGGAAATGACCTCTAATTCTGTCTCAAGAAATATTGTAAAATTGTCCCTTTCCTGAGGATATTGTAAAGGTCTTATCTTCACAGAAGCAGACCCCTGTAAAAATAACCTTGACTGGAATATTCCCTCTTAAGAGTTAATATTCCTAGTGAAGTCCTCTCAAGGCTAAAAATCATTAAAACAATGACAAACTATTACTCTTAGACTCTTCTTAGAAGAAAGAGGCAAAGAGACCTTGCATTCCAAGCAAGGCACCCTCCTGATTCTGTTAGGGGGGTAAATAGTGGACTATTTCCAGAGAGACCTTGCATTTGTAGTTACTCACCTGTTTGATGATAAAACTATCTTAAGTGGGAGAACAGTAGCCTGTTCCCATGAGAAACCTTGCATTCCAACAAAGCTCATAAGACTCCTCTTGTTTGATGATAATCAGACTGTTCTAGACCTTGTGTTCCAAGACAAGTGACATTACTTCAATAAGACAGTTATAATCCTGAAGGTTATTCTAACCATCTAGATGATGAGGTAATATTTTTTGAAAACCTTTCCTTCTTTTCTTTGTTGCTGGGGTAGATTTTTCACAAGTAGACTGTAACTCTGAAGACTAACCAATGACTTGACAGAGAGGGGCAATAGGGAGGAGAAGGGGATCCTGTTAGGCCATCTAATCCTGCTTGACTGTCAATTTGGGGCAGCTCCTTGATCTTCACTACCTTTGTGAGACTTGGAGGGTGCCCTTTTCTCAAGAAAAGTCAAAATAAACTTTTTGTTTTGCTCAGAGGAGTCTCTATATTGTTTTTAAGTAGATTTTTTTATCCCACACCGTACCTAATCTTTGCAAAAAAACAGGACAGATTGTCAAGAAAGAATTATGTCTTGCCTTATCAACAACTGTGATTTCCTGGACAGAAAGACCCTGATAGATGATCACAAGATTGTGAACCCCTGACAATAGAGGGACAGGAATGTCCCTCTATTAGGGAATGAGGAAATGCAGTCAAAATTTGTTTATCACAGTGTATAAAAATCTGTCTTGCTTCTTCCATTTCCTCTCTACCAGACTTGCTGGTGGAGCTGATGCCCTATTTCTGCAGAAATATTATAAAACTGCTTTCTGTTTCTACCTTGAGAAGCCTCTCATTTAATTAATTGGATTAGTGTTTGTCCCACACAGACTTTTGGGGGACTCATCAGGATAATTCCCCCTCCCTGGTGGTCCCTTCAGGTGGATATCCAAGGACAGGCTTCAATTGGGGATTTCCCTATAGTCCTTGGCTTTAACTGGGAGGTCTTGCTGGGTAGGGATAAATTTCCAAAGTGAGAGGGACTCAGAGTTACAGAAACCAGACAAAGGCTTGGAGAGTGCTAAAAAGTGAAATTCTGGTGTCAGTGGGGATATGTCGTATAACCCAAAGGTAAGCTGAACCTGGGCCTTGGAATCGTTACATTAGTTTTAAGTATTGATTCAGTGAAAGGGTCAGCGCTTAGTAGACTTTTTGGGTTACTGCTGGAAGGGGGTGACCCTTCCATAATTGGCCTGAGAGAAGGAGGCTTTCTGTTAAATTGTGAAAAGGGCAAAGCCTAGCACTCAGAGTACAAGCCAGTCGATAACCCCTTGGGGAATAGATTACAGAACTATATCAAGTTGTCAAAGTACAAAGGAAAAGGTAAGAAGAAAATGGTAAAATACTGTTACGTGTGTGGTATATGTGTTTTGTGTGTTAAGTGATCTGTGTTAGTTATTTCTGGGCCCAGGACTCAGCTTAAGTTTTTTTTTTTTGTTTATTTTATATTATTACAATAATCTTGTTGTGAGAATAAACATAAAACCCCCTCCCCCTTAAGAAGATAGAGAAACCTTAAGAATAGTGAAAGAGAAAAAAAGTGTACTTTAGTCTGTGTTCAGATTCCAAGGGCTCTATCTCTGGGACTTATCTTAAGTTCACTAGAGAAGTTGCTTCAATATCTTTTCCCACACTTGCTATTACTAGCTGTATTTTCCTCTACCCTATTTCTCCCTACTCTCATTTATTGTATTCTCTCTCCTTTTACCCTGTCCCTGTTCAGAGGTGTGTTGTATCTGAGTACCCTCTCCCACAATCTTCCCTCTCTTCTATCACCTACTCCCTGCCTCCCATCCCCTTTATCCCATCCCTTTCCTCTTTGTAGATAAATTTTGTAAATCTTGACCTTCAATCTGATCTGGATTGCATTCTCTTTTGGTCAGGGGCAGCCAGATCACTCATAAGAGACCCCTCCCCAAAAGGCAAAATCTCCAATGTGGATTTGGGTCACTCCAAGGTCACCACCCCTCCCATGGACCCTGAGAAAGAATTTAAGGAGATTCAGGGCTCACTCTCTTAGTTTTTCAGCCATGTGGCCTTTTCTTTAATCTCTACTTAACTTTTCTATAACTTTCTTTTGTGTTGTAACATATTTCTATACCCTATTAAGTGTGTATGTTATTTCCTCTCTGAGCCATTTCTGATGAAAATGAATGCTCACTCATTTCCCCCTCACCTTCCCCCCATTCCACTCCATTACAAAAGCTTTTTCTTGACTCTTTTATATGAAATATCTTAGCCCATTCTTCCTCTCCTTTCCCTTCCTCCTAGTACCTTCCTTTTCACCCATTGACTCCATCTTTATAACATACTATACCATTATATTCAATTCCCCCCCTTTGTCTTGTCCATATCTGCTCCTTCTAACTGCTTTTATAAATGAAAAGTTTCATATTAATTATCAGTATCTTCTTCCCATGCAGGAATACACGTGGTTTGACATCATTAAATCCTTCATAATTAGCCCTTCTCAACCACCCACTCTATACTTCACCTGAATCCTGTACTTGGAGATCAAACTTTCAACTCTGGTTGTTTCAACAGGAAAGTTTGGGAGTTCTGGAGTTCAACTATAATATTCCTGGACATTTTTCTTTTGGGATCTTTTTCAGGAAGAGATTGGTGATTTTCCTCAATTTATATTTTACCCTCTGCTTCTAGAATCTCAGGGCAATTTTGCTGCATTATTTCTTGAAAAATGAAATCTAGGCTCTTTTCCTGGTCACGACTTTCAGGTGCCCTCATAATTTTTAAATTCTCTCTCCTGGATCTGTTTTCGAGGTCAGTTGTTTTTCCAATGAGATATTTCACATTTTCTTCTAATTTTTGGTTCTTTGGGTATAGTTTTATTTCTTTCTGATTTTTCACAAAGTCATCAGCTTCCTTTAGTCTCATTTGAAGGAATTATATTCTTCAGAGAGCTTTTTTATCAACTTTTCTAGTTGGTCAATTCTTCTTTTTAAGGCATTCTTCTCCTTATTTGTCTTTTGGGTTGCTTTTTTTCCATTTGGCCTAAACTGGTTTTTAACATGTTATTTTCTTTAGTATTTTTTGTCTTTCTTTCACCAACATGCTGATTTGGTTTTCATGATATATCTGCATTGCTCTCATTTCTCCTCCCAATTTTTCCTCTATCTCCCTTAATTGCTTTTCAAAGTCTTTTTTGAGCTCATTCATAAGCTGAGCCCATTTTCTATTTCTCTTGGAGGTTTCAGGTACAGAAGCTTCTACTTTGTCATCTTATGAATATATATTTTGATCCTCCATGAGATCAAAATAATTTTCTATGGTCAGATTTTTCTTTTTCTATTGTTTGCTCATTTCCTCAGCCTATGATTAATATACCACACTTCCAAAGCTTTGGGGGACTTTGGGACACCCCACAGGGATTTTAATTCCTCTAAGGTCTTATGAGGGTCTCTGACTGTTCTCTTGCCTGTGCTCTGGTCTGTGTATGACTACAGGCCTTCCCTTCTGCCCTGGAGCTGTGAGAAGGGTTCCTGCTAGGCTATGGTGGTATGGGGGCCCCAGATTGTAACCTGGATCTCAGTGTGGGCCAACAGCTGAGTCCTGCCACAGGGAGAGCAGAGAGACCATTTCAGTCTCCCCTGAATCCATTACCATTTGTGGCCTGGGAGCTCTAGAAGTGCCAAGTGGCTTTGCCGATTCATACTGCAGGTTCTCACTGCAAGGCTGCTCTGAGACTGGAGTTCTGCTCCACATTCTCTGATATGACAGAGTTCTACCATCAACCCTTCAAGTTGTCCCTGATTATCCCTGGGCCAAGAGGTCTGGAAATTGATCCCTTTGCAACAGACTCAGGTGCTCCAGGGGCTGTTCCTCAAGGCTGGAGCTGGTTTACTCCAGCCTGGCTCCACTGTGGCTGCACTGCAGCTCTTTCCATCCCAGGTCCCAGTTAACGGACTATTTCTGCAGAACTTCTAAGTTGTCTTGGATTGGGAAATTGTTTCACTCAGTCTTTCAGTGGGGTCTGCCCCTCTAAATTTTGACTAGAGTCAAAATTTGACAGCTTTTGGAGTTTTTTGGGGAATGAGTTTCTGGGAATTCCTGCCTACACACTGCAGTCTTGGCTCTGCCCTACTCCAGTTTAAGTTTTTTTAATTGTTGTTTGAATTTTACAATTTTTCCTCCAATCTTGCTTCCCTCCCCATCCCCCCACAGAAGAAAGTATGATAGTCTTTCCATTGTTTCCATGCTATATATTGATCAAAATTGAATGTGTCAAGAGAGAAATCATATCCTTAAGTTTAAAATAAAATATGAGATAGCAAAATTACATGATGAAATATCTTTTTTTTTAAATTAAAGGTAATAGTCTTTGGTCTTTGTTCAAACTCCACAACTCCCTCTTTGGATACAGAGGTATTCTCTATCACAGGTACTCCAAAATTGTGCCTGATTGTTGCACTGATGGAATGAGTAAGTCCATCAAGATTGATCATCACCCCCATGTTTCTGTTAGGGTGTACAGTGTTCTTTTGGTTCTACTCATCTCGCCCAGCATCAATTCATGTGAGTCTTTCCAGGCTTCTTTGAATTCACATCCCTTAGTTTCTAATAGAACAATAGTGTTCCATGACATACATATACCACAATTTGTTCAGCCATTCCCCAACTGATGAACATTCACTCAATTTCCAAAGGTTTGCCATCACAAACAGAATTGCTATGAATATTTTTGCACAAGTGATGTTTTTACTCTTTTTCATGATCTCTTCAGGGTATAGACCCAGTAGTGGTATTGCTGGATCAAAGGGTATGCATATTTTCATTGTCATTTGAGCATAATTCCAGATGGCTCTCCAGAAACACTGGATGAGTTCACAGTTCCACCAACAATGCATTAGTGTCCCAGATATCCCACTTCCTTTCCAACATTGATCATTGTCCTTTTTGGCCATCTTGTCCAATCTCAGAGGTGTGAGGTGGTACCTCAGAGATACTTTAATTTGCATTTCTCTAATCAATAATGATTTAGAGCAATTATTCAAATAACTGTGAATCACTTTGATTTCCTCATCTGTAAATTACCTCTGCATCTCCTTTGACAATTTCTCAATTGGGGAATGGCTTTTTTTAAAATAAAATTTGACTCAGTTCTCTGTATATTTTAGAAATGAGTCCTTTGTCAGAAATTCTAGTTGTAAAAATTCTTTCCCAATTTGCTACATTTCTTTTGATCTTGGTTACAGTGGTTTTGTTTGTGTGAAAGTCTTTTAATTTAATGTAATCAAAATTATCTAGTTTGATTTTGGTGATGTTCTCCATCTCTTCCTTGGTCATGAACTGCTTCCCTTTCCATATATCTGACAGATAAACTACTCCTTAATCTCCTAGTTTACTTATAATATTGTCTTTCATGTCTAAATCCTATTTCCATATTGATCTTATCTTGGTATAGGGTGTGAGGTATTGTTCTAAACCAAGTTTCTCCCAATTAGGTAAAACCAACTATTTTAGATTATAGGACTTTTAATCAACTCTCTTTTTATGTCAGATACCAGGATGATCAGCAAAAAAGAAATACTACTGGATCAATGTCTTTTTTTTGGAGCCAACGAAATCAATGGGCTGAAGATGTCAGGTGACAGGGATGTACAGTTGAAGGGGTGGCTTTTCAGTATGGCCTGAGGTTGGATCCTCTTGAGCTGATTTCTCCAAAAGTAACATTTGGATGTCTTACCTGGAATAAATCTGGCCTAAGACATCTGACTACCCACATTACTTCTGCCTGGACACTTCATATTCGATAATTATATCTATAAAGGGATTTTCCTTTGATGTCCTGGATCTTCATAATAATTAAGCAAACCAGAAAAAAAAAGTTTTAGGTGAATTGGATTTGATAGCTAGAGATAAGTCAGGTGTGACTCTGACACTTGATATCAGTTACATGTTAAGATAGGAATTAAGTTTCCTTAATTTTTATATTAGAGGGTATACACACACACACACACACACACACACACATATATATATGTATATGTAAGAAGAATTGGAAATTCTCAGGATAATTATAGTTTCAAGGTCTGGTTTAGGGAAAGGAATGTGAATAGAAAAGTACATGAGGAAAAGGAAAATCTGATATATTTGGGAATTTTTAGAAAAAATTCATTGTGGTTAAGGATGTTTTAGTCATTATTGTTGATGAGAGCAAAAGGTTAATACTTTTTGTTTTTAAACCATATGCTGAGTATTCTGTACTAAGATAATTGTTAAATGTTTTTGTTACAAGCTTAAGATAATGTGGTAATTCTCAGTGGAGTTTACTCATGTGGTGAGACAGTTATGGAAGTTTATTGTGTTAAAGTAAAGTATGTGTGTCAATATGACAGAGAGTAAGGCAAAATCTAAATTGTAATAAGCTCTAGAATCTCATTGTCTCATTGATGAAAATATGTGTTTACATGTATTGAAACATGTGATTGAAACATCTGAGTAAAATGTTAATTAGTTTCTTCACAAGAAGATAAGGCCTTAACAAGTCACCTAAGCTGGAGAGGACTTTTTGAAACATTGAGAAAATGCAGAAGGACATTGGATGTCTACAAGGGGAGAAGAACAGAGAAGGAGAGGCAGGGTGAAGATGTTCTCCATTGAGAGAAAAGGAGGAAGATCATTGGGTGGCATGATTGTATCCTACATGAGTCTGTAGGGAGAGGGAGAGACTTAGTTATTATTTAGAGAATAGGGGAAGCAAATGGTTGGGGAGATACTTGGCCTCCAGAAAGAATCATTATGGTCTATGGACCGGATACTTGGGCACAGGATGGGAGCTTGGGATACAGGACCATAATATCCATGGTAAACAGAATCATCAGGCTCCAAGCAGTATTGAAAATTATTACTAATCAAATAGTAAAAGCTCTAAATTTCTTGGCTTACTAAGCCCCCCAGACCAGAGAAGCTGTCATCCAAATCAGGTTGGTCTTGGATTATTTACTGTCAGAGGAAGAGGTTATATGGGAAACTGAACCTGTCTGACTGTTGTATGAAAATTGATGACAATGGTAAATAGCTGCAGGGATTAGGAAGTTAGTCCATGTCCCAGTACAAACTTGATTCTCTCCCTTCAATGCCTCCTTGTGGTCTTGGTTTGGAGGGGCCTGGTGGAAACGAGTCCTTTGGTTTCTGTTGATAGCAATCAGTGGGGTGATTCTGCTTCCTGTTTGCCTTCCATGTGTGATTCAGATGGTGACCACCACAGTACAAAGGACCCTGTCTAAGATGGTCAGAATTGAAGAGAATGTTCAAATGTCAAGTAAGAATGATGGTATTGAGAGGGAAAGGATGGAAGCCAGTAAGCCAGGATGAAGAGGAAGGACTGGATCCCAAGGGAGAGATATATGAAAGAGTAGATGAGATATATCAAGAATGGTGTGAGAAGTCTTCAATGTGTAAAATAAGGGGGGGGGATTGAGAGGGATAAAGAAATTGCTGGGTGAAGACTTCTCAGGGTCTTGGGAAAGTGACCTCTGTGTCTCCTTTCTGAGGATATTATAAAGGTCTTATCCTCACAGAAGCAGACCCCTGTAAAAATAACCTTACCTACTCTTGCAAAAAAGCAGGACAGGTTGTCAAGAAAGAATTATGTCTTGCCTTATCAACAGCTGTGATTTCCTGGACAGAAATACCCTGATGGGTGATCATAAGATTGTGAGCCCCTGACAATAGAGGGACAGGAGTATCCCTCTATTGGGGAATGAGGAAATGCAGTCAAAACTTGTTTATCACAGTGTATAAAAATCTTTCATTTCCCCTCACTCTACCAGACTTGCTGGTGGATGTGACACTCTATATCTGCAGAAATGGAATAAAACTGCTTTCTGTTTCTACCTTGAGAAACCTCTCATTTAATTAATTGACTTAATGTTTGTGTGTCCCACACATAATGAATGGTATTATCCATCTCCAGGAAAAAGAACTGGTGGAGCCTGGATGAACATCAAAGGTACGTTTTCTTTATTTTTGTTAGTTCCCCCCCCCCCCCACAATTTCTTTCACAACATTACTTCCATGGAAATGTGTTTTAATAACTACACATGTATAACCTATGTTAAATATTTTGCCTTCTCATTGAGGGGGAGGGAAGAAAGGGAGAGAATTTGAAACTCAAAATTTTTTTAAAAAAAGAAGTGTTAACATTGTTTTTACATGTAATTGGAAAAAATGAAATATTAAAAATTTTTAATAAAAAATCTTGTATAATATATGATTTTCATATGAAAATTAGATAAGATAGATTCCTACTTATAATAAGTCAGAAACTTTAAATTATAAACTAAAAGGTCACTATTCACAATTTGCTAACCTAAGAATCAGCATGGTGATGTCTATTAACCATAATTTCCTTGGACTAAAAATTAAGTAACAAAGTTAGTTTTATAAATGAAGTTTAATTCTCTAGGATCTTAACAAAACCCACAGGTGGATGGCATCCTTGCAAATGCCAACATTGATACAAAATATTGGGGGCATTTTATACAAAATGTACCAAAGAATTATAAAACTTTTGGCAGCCAACCAATGAGATTTCACATAGATGCCATGGCTTTACAATATGATTCTCTCAAATATTATAATATTTACTTAAAATATCTATTGAAAAGAATTATGGAGAGTAAATGTTTACAAATCACAATAGTATTTTCTCTCTGCTCATCCAGGATGTCTCTTATCTTGAAATTTGTTGATCAGGTAAGGCTATCATTGAGTTGACCAGATAGTGTTGACAAAGGTGAAGTCAACATGGAGGGGGCCGATCTTACACAGCAGACTGACATTTTATAACTATTAGTTAAAGGTTAAGACACTAACTTCTGATCACAATGTATAGATCAAGAAATAGTAATTCCATCTTAAAGAATATCATATTATACATGTTTTTATGGAATATGGAAAGCCCCCCAATGATCATTTAGAGGACATGACCCTTGCTTTACTCATCCTGTGACTCTACCATGTGGTGTTAATCATGATTTCCTTAGGCTAAAGATGAAATAACAAAATTAGTTTTTTAAATGAAATTTAATTCCCTAGGATCTTAACAAACCCATGGGTGGATGGCATCCTTGAAAAAGTCAACTGGGATACAAAATTTGGGGGGCAATTTATACAGAATAAACAAAAAATCATAAAACTTTTGGTGGCCAACCAATCAGGTTACACATTTGTACATAAAGGAGTTATTGATTACTTTATGATTCTCTAACCCATTCAAAAATTCTGTTCCATATCAGAACTGACAAAGATCCAATTAGCTCAGGATTACTGTCTGCTCTTATGATATTTTATGTTGTTATTAGATATGATATAGAC
This sequence comes from Macrotis lagotis, assembly GCF_037893015.1. Taxonomy (NCBI): domain Eukaryota; kingdom Metazoa; phylum Chordata; class Mammalia; order Peramelemorphia; family Peramelidae; genus Macrotis; species Macrotis lagotis. Next base: position 36,769,759 of record NC_133658.1, read on the forward strand.
ATATAAAGCTCTGGAGTTTCTTCCATTCCAAAATGTCATAAATAAAAGAATTATTTCAGGTTCACATTTAGATAACCAGAGAAGATTCCTGCCTTTTCAGGATGGACTTTAATTGATTGTTTACACTGCTTTTGCAATTTGGAGATGCAGGTAGAAGAGGACTAAGCTGTCCCACACAGATCCAGTCTGCCTCCAGATTTATAACTAAGGTTTATAACTAGAGACACAGACCTCTGTGGAGCAGTAGAGAACATTCCGAACTTACCAAACTAAATTGGAGGTTGATAGAACAACTTTTGATCAGAAATATAGATCAGAAATATTTAATTCTAGGGGCAGCTAGGTGGCGCAGTGGATAGAGCACCAGCCCTGGAGTCAGGAGTACCTGAGTTCAAATTTGGCCTCAGACACTTAATAATTACCTAGCTGTGTGGCCTTGGGCAAGCCACTTAAGCCCATTGCCTTGACAAAAAAAAAAAACTAAAAAAAAGAAATAAATATTTAATTCTAAATTAAAGAATATCAGATTAGATAGTAGATACATCATTTCTGGTCCTCTTGGAGAGTCAAGAACAACCAATGTGTCAATCAATGAGATTTTGTATTTTACTTTTCCTCTTCTGCATATCTAAGTACCAAGCTTATTAAACTAAGGCCCTGAGGACAAGGGAGCATCCCAGATCTTGAAGATCTGTGATAACCTTGTTTGGAAGAGGCCAGGCCCTTGCATAAAGTGCTATGTTCAGCTCTCTGCCTCACTTCCTCTTTTTGTAGATTAAGTGTTTTAAACCTTTCAGTAATTGAATGCTTTACAGCTGATCATCACATTATATACTGCTGTTAACTATGTACAGTGTTCTCCTTGTTCTGTTAATTTCATGAGTTCACATAAGTCTTCCCTCAACCTAAATTTTTAAACGATATCTATCAGAGGGGCAGCTAGGTGACACAGTGGATAGAGCACTGGCCCTGGAGTCAGCAGTACCTGAGGTCAAATTCAGCCTCAGACATTTAATAATTACCTAGCTGTGTGGCCTTGGGCAGGCCACTTAACACAATTGCCTTGCAAAAACTTAAAAAGATATATCTATAGGAGATAGAGACGAGGGTATGAAGGAGGCCTGGGATAGAAGTGGGTCCAGGACAGGCAGGAGATGTCAAAGGGGGGTCAGCTAACAGCTGGAAAAACTAAAGCTCAGGATTTGTTTTCTTTTTCCTTTTAATATTTTTTTCAGTCAAACAGAATTTATTTCAACATTCATTTTTGTAAGATTTGTAAGATTAATGGATTTTGTTTTTTGAAAGCTATATTCAGGAAAAGCCAAAGATTCAAAGGGACCAGGGCCTTTGGAATCCATGGGTGATGCTGACAAGAGGTAGAAGGCAGAGCCGATCCATTCTCACTTAATTTGATTTCTCTGTTCTGGAGACTGACCCAAGGTCAGTAAGGCAATATTGAGAACATGTGGCTGTCTTTGGAGAGGGCAAGTCATTGGTTGAGATAGACTGCTGTTGATGTGCAGCTTGGTAAGTTCCAGCATTGGCTGAGTTCTTTACGGGGATTCCCTCCTTTGGTCCTCAGAACCACTCTAGGAAGTAAGTGCTGTTATCATCCTTGTCTTACACAAGTGGAAACAAAAGCAAAGTGACTGTCCCAAGATCACACAGCCATAACTACCTAAAGCTAGATTTAAACTCAGCTCTTCCTGACTTGATGTTCAGAATGCTACCCAGTACACCATCTAGCTTTCCATTAGTTATCATTTAGAATAGAAAGAAATGGCAGACACAATTGCTGAACTATTCACTGTGATATAGGTAGAATCACAGACAACAGGAGAGAAGCAACAGGAGAAATAGCAATGTTCAAATTTTCGCAACAGGCATAAGAACAGAGTCATCAAAATGTACATCCAGGGAGCTTGCATTTATTTTCTGACAAAATTCTAGATTGTATTTTTAATTGTTATTAATATATTTGCTTTTATATTACCTTCTTTTCCAAATATATAATTCCCCTTCCCTATTCTAAGAA